>NC_044200.1:127500-206746 GCF_900880675.1 Sparus aurata | reverse complement strand
TATATATATATCTATATATATATCTATATTATATCTCATATCTCTATACCTATTTACACATTTATATAATATATACACATTAATATATATATATATATATACACATTTATATATATATAATATATATTATATATATATATATATATATATATATATATATATATATAAATACAATCAGTTTCCAGCGATTCAGTGCCATGTTCTGGGAGGTGAGCTAACCGTCCTCCTGCTGCTCACACTGGGTGAACCTCAGTAAAGTCCCGGCTGGACCCGAGTAGAGCTTAGAATCAAGCCCGACCCGAGCCCGTGCACGTTGTGTCCGAGCCCGGCCCGACACACTGAATGTAATTATGAGCTCGAGACCGATTTAAACCCGACAACTGTTTAATACGTGGGCTGTTATAACTGACGTTCTCGACTACAATTGCGAGTTGTTTGAACTACAGAAATCTTAATAAATAATGCAACAAGTGCCGCACTTAATGCACTCGACAAAGCCGACAAATGTTATTATCACGGCCCACGACTTGTTTAAAATGGGTCCACACCTCCGACTTTCCTCCAAACTTGCTCAAAGTTAATTCTACTGTTTTTATTTTTTTCTTTACATCTTCATGCTCCATGTTGCACTTAAGCTACACAATCAGTGATGCCGGTAACGCGTTACTAGTTTTGTCATTTTCCTTAGTAAAAAATATATATTTTTGCTTTCTTCTTGCGTCTCGGGGAGTGACGTCACGTACGCGAGAAGTCACGTTTTCCAGCATGAGGACACTCACGTGTCAGACCACGCAGACACACAAATGCAAACAACAATGGAGGGAGGAGAGAGATGCGCGTTTTCTAGCTGGAAATACAGTCATTATTTTGAGTGAATAAAAAACAAACACAAATGTTTGATCAATGGACCGGCCGGCCGAAGTCAGTGGCCTGTTGCAGCCTTTGAACGCAGCATCATTACACAAACTGTCCGCAACTCACAGCGAGAGTGGGTTCACTTGATTACTAACCTGGCATAGCTGGTGTTGCATCAGCGGGCGGAGTTTGCCATCAAATTCATGTAAAATAAGCACATCAGTATATGCCGGGGTAGATTAATCAAGTGAACCTAACATGTCCCCTGTCCCTAGTGGATGTTATGCCTATGACACCGAATATACCGACATGGCCAAAATGACGTCGGTTATCGTCGTAAATTTCGGTATAGGTAAATTTTCGGTTTATCGCCCAGGCCTAACTGTCTCCCTCTTGTAGCCCTGCATTTAGGTCTAATTTATCTCCAAAATTACTATTATAGCAATACCACACAATTTCTCTTTCAAACATGCACATCACCCCCCCCACACACACACACACACACACACACACACTTAGACCAGCCACTGCACTCAATTTAAAAACTGTATGCTGTCTTACATTGTCTTACATTATGTTTTTGTTGTTGTTTTTATTAAAGGTTGAATATGTAATATGCTTATTAAAAGCTATATTTTTTCAAAAATCATACATCCATGGGGCGTTTAGAGGTGCACAGATTAAAAGTAATGCGTTTCCTTGAAAAATTATATTTAGTCTGAAATAAATAATTTAAGAAATTTTGACAGGTTCGACAATGACTTCCTGTTTACATCGTACCAGCCAAATAGCGGCCGGCATTGCGGGTTGCCAATTTCGCAACCTCGGCAAAGCTCGGCAAAGCTCGGCACAGCTAGGCTGACACTGGGTAAAATGGCGGAGTCTGCAAGCTCTTCAGAGCCCCAGCGAACGGTGTGTTATCTGTCCCAGCAGCTGAGTGACCGGAGAAGAGCAAAAACCAGAGTAAATATCGGTGAAGCATACGCTCGATGGACTCAGGTAAAGGATTTCCACGGCATCAAAATGGCAAACTTTCTCCTGGATCGGTAAGGTAACTCGTTTGCTAACTTAGCTAACGTTACCTGTCAGTCAAACTCCTCTGCTATACTTATTTTCATTATATTACGTTGATCCTAGATGAGAATACTGATCGTGACCCATCGACCTCCACACCCAGTAAACAGAGGAAACGGAGGCAGCTCAATCCTGCTGCCCTGTCCAAACCTGGCAACCCGACCGCTGGAATTACCTTTTTGTTGTCGCGACTACGATCTTGAGACACTAGATGGCGGCATTCAGCTCATCTTCCATATTCCACCTTTAAGTTTGTTATATACGTTTATATTTTGTTAAAAAAAATCTATAAAAAAAAAAATAATAATAATTTATCTCTAAAACTGTATGTGGTGGAATTAGAGGTGGGATGGAAAAACATAAATGAGGCTCTATGGTCGTTGCGATTTAATATAGTTAACGTTTCTCTGATTGGATTGAGAGCAGTCTCTTAGTCTGCAAGCACCAGAAAATTTCTCCTCTTTTCCTACTGCAAAGCAAGGGGTGAGAGTCCCAAACTACTGACCAAACATAGTATTTCAGTGAGTTTATAGTTCAGTGTCAGTGATAGCTAAATTTCAACAAAACAAAATAAAGTTATAGGCTATATGCTTTTTAAACCATTTAAATCATTCTGAAATAAATACAGACTATGTGTTTTTATTTCAGAATGATCTTTATTCATTAATTTCAATTTATCTTTTTTTCCATAATAATAGATTAATTCAACACAGAGCTGCTCACCTCCTTCCTCAGTTGTGGGTAGGCCTACTGGGGCTGGTTCAGGGGTAGGGGACTCACAGGGCTCACAGACAGCTGCGGCTGCTGCTGCTGCACTTGACGTGTCTGTTCAAACATGCATCATTTTTGACAGGAGGTTTCTTCCAAAACATGAGCTAATATGAGAAGAAAAGTGAGCTAGCTTAAAAACCACAAGGTTAAGATAAACAACAGACTAATGTGTTCCAGAACTTTCCACCACATGAACCAAACCCACCTTGTTTTTGGAAAAACTGGGTGACATACTGACGCCCCTTTGCTTCTCTCTCCTGCCTAATCTTTTTGTCTTTCCTTTTTTGGCTACCCGACTTCTGGGGCATTTTGCCTTCTCTCGGTCTCCTTACTGACTGAATACACGCACCGCGCAGCAGTTCAGTTGATTCGATGGAAGGACCGAACCATTTTACGTAAGGGGGGGGGCCTTGAGAAATGTTTCCAAAATAAACTTAGTGTTATTATCAGTGCATTAAGTGATGCATATTTATGATTATAAACTAACAAATTAGTGTCATATTATTTTTGTCAGTATTCTAATTTTATTAGGGGCCTTTCTGGGCCCCTGTCAATGATGGGCCCCTAGAATCCTTCCCCTTATCCCCCCCTTTTCGGCGCCCCAGATTGTCAGTAAGTCATTCCAAGTTCATCATTCAAACAGCCATGAACACACGACGTCACTTAACGGACGAGCAGCGCCACCTGGCCATAGCGCGCCTTCGGGTCGGTGGCAGGCAGTCAGATGTTGCTCGTGAACTTGGTGTGTCTCAAAGTGTCATCAGCAGACTTGCATCAAGACACAGAACTACTGGCAGAGTTCGTGACAGACCAAGGAGTGGAGCCCCACGAGTGACAGACCGCAACGATGACCAGTACCTAAGGACCTATGCACTCAGACATCGTTATGCAACTGCCACACAGCTGCAGGCCCAGTTACGAGATGTGAGGGGTACTAGGGTTTCCAGACAAACCATTCAAAACCGACTCCACCGCTTTGGCTCGAATGCCAGACGACTGTTGCAGGTGACTCCACTGACACCAAGACACCACCGTGAACATTTGCAAGTGGGCACAAGACCATGTGACCTGAACAATGGAGCAGTGGTCTACCGTCCTTTTCACTGATGAGTGTCGGGTCACCTTGCACAGAAATGTTGGTCGTCAGTGTTGCTGGAGAAGGCGAGGTGAGCGATACTCCGAGGTCAACATGGGCCCCAGGGTTCCCTTTGGTGGAGGAGGTGCAACAGTCTGGGCAGGCATCACCAGTCAGCGCAAAACAGATTTGGTTATTGTAGATGGCTCAGTCACTGCACGTTCTTACCTCATAGAACCCATCATCATCCCCCAATTCCGCCAGCACACCCCCAACTTTCTGTTCATGGATGACAATGCTCCACCACATCGTGCCAGAATTGTCACAGCTCGACTTCAGGAAGTCGGAGTGCCTCATATGGTATGGCCAGCAATGTCCCCTGACCTGAACCCCACAGAGCACGTCTGGGACCAGCTGAAGCAGAGACTGGATGATCGTACCCCACCCCCACGTGACCTGGCAGAACTGCGTGTAGCACTTGTGGAGGAGTGGAACGCATTGCCTCAGAACAACATCATGAGGCTAGTATTTAGTCAGCCACCAATTGTGCAAGTTCTCGCACTTAAAAAGATGAGAGAGGCCTGTAATTTTCATCATAGGTATACCTCAACTATAAGAGACAAAATGAGAAAAAAAAATAAAAAAATCCAGAAAATCACATTGACAGAGGTCAAACGTTTTCTGTAAGTCTTCACAAGGTTTTCATACACTGTTGCTGGTATTTTGGCCCATTCCTCCATGCAGATCTCCTCTAGAGCAGTGATGTTTTGGGGCTGTCGCTGGGCAACACAGACTTTCAACTCCCTCCAAAGATTTTCTATGGGGTTGAGATCCGGAGACTGGCTAGGCCACTCCAGGACCTTGAAACGCTTCTTACGAAGCCACTCCTTCGTTGCCCGGGCGGTGTGTTTGGGATCATTGTCATGCTGAAAGACCCAGCCATGTTTCATCTTCAATGCCCTTGCTGATGGAAGGAGGTTTTCACTCAAAATCTCACGATACATGGCCGCATTCATTCTTTCCTTTACACGGATCGTCCTGGTCCTTTTGCAGAAAAACAGCCCCAAAGCATGATGTTTCCACCCCCATGCTTCACAGTAGGTATGGTGTTCTTTGGATGCAACTCACCATTTTTTCTCTTCCAAACACAACAAGTTGAGTTTTTACCAAAAAGTTCTATTTTGGTTTCATCTGACCATATGACATTCTCCCAATCCTCTTCTGGATCATCCAAATGCTCTCTAGCAAACTTCAGACGGGCCTGGACATGTACTGGCTTAAACAGGGGGACACGTCTGGCACTGCAGGATTTGAGTCCCTGGCAGCGTAGTGTGTTACTGATGGTAGCCTTTGTTACTTTGGTCCCAGCTCTCTGCAGGTCATTCACTAGGTCCCCCCGTGTGGTTCTGGGATTTTTGCTCACCGTTCTTGTGATCATTTTGACCCCATGGGGTGAGATCTTGTGTGGAGCCCCAGATCGAGGGAGATTATCAGTGGTCTTGTATGTCTTCCATTTTCTAATAATTGCTCCCACAGTTGATTTCTTCACACCAAGCTGCTTACCTATTGCAGATTCAGTCTTCCCAGCCTGGTGCAGGTCTACAATTTTGTTTCTGGTGTCCTTTGACAGCTCTTTAGTCTCGGACATGCCACAGGTTGCCACTGCGATGCCACTACGTGCCGATGCCAGGTGCCGTGCTATGTCGTAATGTTGCTGTGGGCTTATATAATATTTTGAAATAATAGTATTAATGGCACTGATAAAAAAATATATATACATATTTTTATTATTATTCTTTTTTGTCCCCCGTTTGTGGTACCCCCCGCAGATGACGGCGCCCCTAGCATTTGCCTATACTACCTATGCCCAGGGCCGGCTCTGGATAACAGAGTTAATTTCATTTTTTTTGTTTGTTTGTTTCATTCCAGTAGTTTACAAGTCAAGTCAATTCTACTCGCACTCTGGTTAGACTGAATTGTATTGCAATGACAATAAAGTCTAATGGATCTCATCACATTTTCATTATTAGTCTATATTAGTCTTATGCATAGCACACATCAAAACATCTGTTGTTTTTTTAATTAAAATCTAACATGCAGTGGTCACATATACTTCTCTTCTCTCTTCAGATACACTTTTAACATATTTCAACACCAGCAGAGTGACACAGCATCAGGTGCTCCTGTCCCTCTACCTCAGCACAGCAGAGTGACACAACATCAGGACTGAAGACTGACTGGCCATCTCTTCTAACTGACAAAGTGAGATGAGAGCTAGTTCACTGAGGACCGGTTCAAATAAAAAAGCAGTTACACATTTCCCAAAAACAAAGATTGGAGAGTGTCAACATGACTTTTGTGACAGAGTCTTAGTCAGTGCTGTAAAAATCAAAAGAAGCTGGCTGAAGTACTCAAACAGAAATGACTGCTTGCACTGGTAAATGTTTCCTCCAAAAGAATACAGACTTAATAAGGAAGAACTAAAGGACTGGAACAATGCAAGCCACTTGCTGAAGGTTCAATGAGGATATCCGGGAGCACAATACCCACATGGCAACATGGAAGGAGTTTGAGGTCGTTTTGCAAAGCGGTTGACAATAGATAAGCGAGAGATGGCACTCTGAGGCTGGGAGATAATATGTTTGCGCAATACCTTATTTATATTGTATTTTGATCACTTGTTTCTTTCCTCAGTTTTTATTTGGTGTGATATTTTTGTCTTAAAAGAAATAAAATCTTGAATACATACATGCAGTTTCTTTGTGAGTGTATGAAAACTGATTGTGAAATTGACTGCGATACAAGGGGGCGCCGCCTAAGATCTTGCCTAGGGCAACAAATTACTCAGGGCCGGGACTGCTCCAGCGGCAAGTCACATGGGCGGTGTCTGGGAGTTGCAAATGAGAACCATAAGGAGTATTTCTTAGACATTCTTGGCCATTCTGAACAAAGGCTCAATCGCCTCTCCAAGAACATTCGTGTATGAAGTTATGGCCATCATTCACTGCGGACCACTCACCATTGAATATTTAACTCCAAACCACATCCTTACAAAGTCCAAAATCATTCTGCCACCACCTGGACAATTTCGCAGAGATCTTCATCTTCAAAGAAGGTGGCAATGAGTTCAGTATTTGGCTATTGAGATTTGGACTCGGAGGAAAGAATATGTTTTGATCTTGCAACTAAGGACAAAAATGGCACAAGAACATGAAGGTCAAAGACATTGTTCTTCTACAAGATGATCTTGCACCACGCAATGAATGGAAGCTGGCCAAGATCATAGAAGTTTATCCAGGGTCAGATGGTAGGGTGGAAAAAACCAAGATTGATGGTAAGTGACACCACATTTAACAGAAAGGGGAAACATGCAACTAGAACAGTGTTCCTTGAAAGACCCATACAAAAAGGTTGTCACTCTGCTTCAGGCAGACTAGGGTTTAATATTTTGCCCGAAATGTCATGTTAAATGGTAATAACAGGAAATGTTTCATTGAGAAGTTGAAGCAATAACCATTGTGCTTTGAGAAATCCCACATTAAGGTTGAGACTACTTTCACGCCAATAGGATTCTTAGACAGCAGCCCCTGCAAGCAGCAAGCATGGAAAGTTGTGCTCTGGTGAAAGCATAGTTGCTTGCGATAGCCGACTTTAAGTGGAATTGAACCTCTGAAGATTGAAGGCCATTCCCTTTTTGCTGGGAAAATATAAAATGTTATTTCACATGCTTTGTAAAATGTCATTTCACATGCTGCGCCTGCCATTTTTATGTTAAGCTTATGTGGTCCAACTTTATTGTCTTGACAACGTTTGATTATTTTTCATGGTGTTTGGAGAGAAAGATTCAAATAAACCAGTTGCAAGAAAGATACTTGGCGATTGGCGGCCCAAAATTTCACTGTGGTGAACAACAGATTGGTTAGCACCTACGTTATATCTGACAAACAACTCACATAACAATGTTGTGTCGTAACATGTATGCAACACTGATCCCATCCTCGCACTGAAGTTAGAGTGCAGAGACAAGTGACAGAAACCATTCACCCTGTTAAGACACTGTACCATCAACACGATTCTGAAGCGGTTAGGTTAAGGTGAAAAAGTTACATCATGTTGCTTTAAGTAAACCGAGCTTATAAATAATGAACAGTCTAGTGATATGTTTGAATCAGGAGACAAGTCCTTGTCTTTTCAGTAAAAGTTTTGCACTTAACATAGGAACTACAACCACTTGCTACAGACTGTCACTTTCTGGCAAGTTGCAGCCATGGTTACGTAAAACACATGTTCTAGGTAAACTAACACAGCAACGTCATATAAACAGGTCTATTGCCTGGACAATAGCAAAGTCTGCTGAATTCAACAAGATGGTCTAATTTAGATAAATCCATCTACAAACGCAAAAGCATTACAAAAATCACGATGAAGCAGAGTTCATTGCTCATCTTTTATTTAGGCACGTCAAGGGACCACTCCACTTCTCAACAGTAGTCTGTGCAATAATTCGGCCACAAGTGTTCAACACCATACCCACCACCAAGAACAATGTTTTATTCCTCAGCATCACATTTGCACACAGCAAATTGAAACTGTATAGGAACCCAGCATCAGACAATGTGCTGATCGCACAGTTAATTACAATTCATCAGATAAATTAGTCAATCATACAGTTCATTAGTTGATTAACATCTGCTCAGTCATCCAAAGCCATTCAGAAAACAAAGGCACAAGTTCAAAGCATTGACCTGTGGGCTGAACAGGTGAAGTGCTACAGGATGATTTACAGCTAGATGACAAGGTATCCAGACTGAGTTGTAATAGTATGACAGCCACAGGGTCAACCACCATCATGAACTATACATTCATAGGAAATCAAGTACATTTGGCTTATGTCAAGCAGTCATAATCTCCATTTTAAGTGAGGATAATGGCTTAGAGTACAGAAGATACGTGTACCATTTGGCCACCAACATTCACGGTTTGAATGGGCTTTTGGTGGAAAGAGGGCACTGGCATGCAGACCTCAGTTTGATCACCATTCAGTACAAAGTAAACATTCCTCGTACTGAGAGAAGAGGGCCCTTAGACATTAGTTCAATCTTGATAAAGCAGGAAGCCAGAGAAGGTGCTATACTTCCAGGTGCTGCCATAGATGGCACCACGATGCAACCGGAGCCACACCTGGTCACCTTGGAAGAGAGGCAGGATGGCGTGGTTGCTGGCCGTTTCATGATCTGGGGCTCCATCATTGGCGTAGGCCGACACCATCACCTCCTCATTGCGCATGAGATTAATGTAGAGTGGCACGTTGATGGCGAGCTTCAGGATGTGGAAGATGAAGACGTAGGTTCCATTGGCAGGGCAGGTGAAGCGGCCGATGTGTGTGTTGTACGTCTCCCCCAGGTTACTGTGAAGTTGGTCAAACACAATGGGCTGGTCCAGGTTGCCGGGGGCAAAGTTTGCAGTGCGAGAGGCAGTGAATGCCACTCGCAGCGGCTGGGTGAGTGGGTAGAGTTGCATAGGAAGCAGGGCAGTGTGATGGTGTCCGTGGGGAGTGAGAGGGACTTCCAAGGTGGAGACCGATAGGGAATCCCCATGTCCTGACTCCACAATAGTAAAGGCTCCTTCCCGGTCTGGGCTGCTCACCTGGGAAGAGTCACTCCATGCTGCTTGAGAATCAAGACAAAAAAACATGAGAACGTACTGAAAGCAGCACTGCAGTGCACCAGAGTCAACAAAATGGCTGTGTTATGGCATTTTCTGACTTGTTCAGTCCTTTTAAAGTGGACTCTGTTCTCCCCCTTGGGCAGCATGGGTACCCCTGAAATATAGTGTCAGGATGACCTGGTTGTTTGTTTATAAAGATCCCCATTAGCCACTGGCCCTTTTTACACGGCGTCTCTGCATCATCTCCGGAGTGGAGATTCGCCAAATCTCCACCGATAGTGATTTACACAGAGCGAAGCATCTCCACTGTACCGCCTGTTATTCACACAGAAAGCCAGCGCTGCGGCTCCTTAAGAGGCATGGCGGTACATGTCATGTTGATGACGTCGGTGTTTCCCAGGTGTTCCCCTTGTCCATCTAAACCCGCATACAGTTTCTAATCATATGGATGCTGTTATAATGTGTAGTGATTGAGATCCTGACCCAACAAACATCCTGGAAAGTGACAAAGTTACATTTTTCGTGCTATATTACATAATCACCATCAGCAAACTGGACGCTGTCTGACTCTCACTCGCGGGGACAGAGGCCGTTTTCTGGGGGATAGTTTCCTGAAGTCCCAGTCCGGAGGGCTGACGGTTGTGGTGATTTATTTTCATCAAACACTCGGTGAGTTGGAGTTTCTGCTGGTGACAAACGCCGTTTTTCGGGCAGAAATGTGAGGAAGAGTCGATGGGACATGTGGGTGGACAGACGCTTCTTCACGTACAGCTGTGGTATTTTTTTCCTCAAATAAGCTGCCAAAGACAGTTACTTTTGTTTGGTCCTGTAACGTTGCTTTGTGGGACATTTCTCTGTATTTAGTACTGTGAAGGACACGCCCTCGCTCCGTGCCTCCAGATTATCCGTTCACACTGTGACGGCTCACCAATAATGCGGCCCTGATACTACCTGCAAAGGTGGATCAGCGCCAGAGCAAAATTTCCCCGCTCTCTCCATCTGAAACTTTCACACAGAGGAGGGTGTGGAGAATTGGCGCAGGATCCCTGCATGCAAATGCCAGTGTGAATGGGGCTACTCTTACTGGGTTCGCCATTATTTTCCTCAACAATACTTCATAAATAACATCAATAGAGATCCATACTCACAGTAAGACTTGAGACACTACATAAACAGGTAAGACACAATTGGAGTGAACTTATAACACAATGTGTTGAAAAACTCTTCAACTACATTGGATAAATATTTTCTTTCTGAAGTAAAAATAGAACAAAAACAAAACAAAAAAACTTGGTAATGAATTCAATCCTTACTTTGCTTGAAAATTACCTACTCTCTCTAAAACTAGCTCTAAATGAAGGCAACAGAAAGCTACCTTCTGATGACTGTCGAGTAAAATAATGTCAGTCTGGAAGAAATGTCACAGTTTCTGGAAAGTGTTTCTGCTGTTCAAGTTATACATTTATAATAGAACACAATGATGAAGTCACACTTTACCAAACCAGACAATTGTTCACTTCAACTTACTTCTGTTCTATAAAGAGAAGTGTTCTGACATTGTTGTCATTGCACGCTGCTCATAATGTTAGATAATTTATTGAATATTTTCAGCTAAAATTCTGTCCATTTCTTACATTCTCACAGAATTATAGAAATCTAAAATCATCTGTACCCATGACTGTCATGGAGTATATGGAGAGGGATTAGATTTAGTTGAAGCATATTCATCAAAAGCATTCTACAGTAGATACTGAACAGCCCCATAACTGATTGAAATGGTAGACTTGATACACTGCCATGTTGCCATGTCTAGACCTCTGACTTTATCGCAATAAACTAGATTTTCACTTCCCTAAATGTAGTCACTGCTCATACAAGTGTTTCAAATGTTCATGCAACCCAGTCAGTGGAGACATGAGTGAGACTTTCACTGCTCAATCATTGGTTGATGACATGCCAAGCACTGTCATGAGAGGTAATCTCTGCTGCCAAACTACCAGGGCTGGGGACTGAAATTCACATATTATGAATATCATTTTTTTTTTTTTAACCAATTTGTTATCCCCATTAAACAATAGTTAGTACTAATCAACTATTAGACGTGAGCAGTGCTGATAAGAGCAGTAAGAATAGAATTATAATTATGACAATCCATTTCAATTACTTTCCTTAAGAACTGTTGCAAAAAACACCTGCTTAAGTTCCTCCTTTATGAGATAAACTACTGTTTGGAATTGGGTTCTTACCAGAGTTATGCCTTCCTCCTCCACGTCTAAAGCTGTGTTGGTATCCAGAATCCTGAGAAAATACCACAGAGGGACTATGAAACTTATGCAGACAGACATTGGCAGACACTGCAAGACAGCACAGGATTTATGCAGGGCTGTGTGCGAGCATACTGACTTCTTGACACGTTTGTTTGATACCATTTTATTTCTGATCTGCTTAACAGAGAAACCGATAACCAAAGCCCTCGAGAAACAAAGTATCCCAAATCATCCATCACATTAGCTTTGAATTTGATAAGCCTACACATTTAAAAAAAAAAATAAAAATAAAAAAATCAATGGACACTGCCAAAATTGCAACAAAATCCCCAAAGCACAAGATGATACGCATTAATAAACATCTTCACAGTAAAGACCACTGTAAAAGAACTGGGCAAATTTTTAACATCATGTGTAACCTTTACAGTTTTGAAAAGGGAACTTGTGAGCAGTAGAACAGTGGTGACCAAGCTTTTACCCAAGGGGCCCCTTTTCTATCATGCTATTCAATGTATAACAGCTAAGTATTTTTTTTTAAATTGTTTAGTAAATGTTAGATTGTTGTGGTAACATTGTCAATATTTGTAAAAATGATATAGCTCCCTTCCTTGTCACTGAAATTTGTTTGCATAATATTTTCTCCAAGATTAAGATTGCTAAGCCTCTCGTTCAGCTTGATTTATAACACAGGATTCGTACACATTTTTCAAGGTCAAATTCAAGCACTTTTCAAGCACTTTTAAGGGTCACTTTCAAAGTTTTCCAGCACCATATCGCTGGGGTAAAATACATGATCTACAGGAATATATAGACTCATTTTTATTTTTCACTTTTTATCACAATTATGTACATTGTGTTATGCTGTAAACTTCTAAAATTATGTTTCATAATAGCGAAGAGTTTAGAAATTAAAGGAGAACACAAAGTTTTATCCAAAAAAATGGAAGCCACTTGGCGTTCTTCAGACAGACACACTCGCACCGAGACAGAGAGACCTGAGAGCACCCTGTAATTTTCTTTGACATAAATTTATATGTTTCAAAATGCAGTGTTGGAAGTAATGCATTACAAAAGTAATGCAATTATTGTAATGCATTACTTTTTGCTGTAACGCAGTAATGTAAGGCATTACAAAAAAAAATATTTTACTTGGTACAAATCCCAGTAACGCGTGTTACGATGCATTTTAAACCCGAAATTAAGTGGTGTGTTGTTTTTATACAAATTTGCCAACAGCTTCCTGTTAGTGCTGGAGAACTATTGATTGAGGAGAAGACGACTGCAGCAGCAGACAAGTTGGACTCAACACTCGCAAGATGGACATACGCTCATTATTTTCAGTTCCTCAGAGACAAGGATGTGAAGAACATTATAGCTACGCGCACTTTGTGTGCAAAACCAAAAGATCTCTCTACCTCGCGAAACAACACAAGTAATTTAACGAAACATCTAGAGCGGTGCCACACTAACATTAAGCTAGTAACCAAAAGAAAGCAAACTGAGGATGAGAGCTGAGAAAAAACTAAGCAGCAAAAACATTCTCCCGTTCTGCGATGCTTGAACCTCAAGAAGTGAGGAGACTGTGGCAGAGTATGTTGTCGAAGATATGCTGCCACTTTCAACAGTGGATCCTGCATCTTTTAGAAAAATTGTGAGTTAGATCCCCGTCCAGGCTAGTAATAACAAGGTAAGCCATCATTGCCTCAACAGGTTAGTGCTGCTGGGCTACTGACTATAATATATCAGCCAATAGAACAGCGACATAACGTCAATCTGTTTAACATCAGTCTGTATCCAGATAAAACATACAAAAACTTCATAAACATTAGCTAAAGGGCCTTACAATATAGGCCAATCTTACTTTATTAGAAGTAAGTCATGAAAATGGGAGAAAAGTGAACATTTCCTTTTCACACTTAAAGCTCTTACGTATGTTAGTGCCTGGTGTGACGTTACAGAGACAAACTGAACAGTCAGTTTCTGACTCTGGCACTTTCAGCTCTGGTGCATCAAATTCGACCTTCTCTTCAGCCATCCTTCTCCATTGCTACCAGTCTGCATGTGTAACGACACACGGACCATCAGGTGCTAACTTAACGTGATTAATGGTGTGTTAATTATTATTTAGCGCGTTATGGTTTAGCTAACGTTAGCGGTTAACATAAAGTGTTAACGTGCAGTGTTGGCCCAAGTTACTCAAAAAGTCTTAACTTACATTTCTTGTGACTGGAGAGCGCAGACTCTCCCATTGCACAAATCTGCAAATCTTTTTTGCAGACCTTGCATGACGCCACTCTTTGATTCGGTCCTTATCTTAACCATAGTTTGTAGTTATCATTTTCAAGCCAACGCTTGTTAAAACAACAGCCTCCCGGCATTTTGTCATCTCCTGCTGTCTCTCTTCGAAAGGGGCGGGGTCACACACAGACCGCCAGGTCGCAGAGAGGAGCAGAGAGGCTCAGCGGAGCCCAGGAGGAAACATCTCCACATACGGTTCTCTTACTGATTTTATTTCTCCTTGTTATAAGCAAACTATCCAGTCTGATCCCAATTTTGTGAAAGACATAGAGTATATGACATTAGCATAGACATAATGTCAAGCCCTTTCAAGCACTTTTCAGACCTTGAAAACACAACATTGAAATTCAAGCACTTTCACGGATTTCAAGCACCCGTACGAACCCTTATAACACCAATATAACTTTGAGAATACAATCTTTAATTAGTGTGAATGCTGCAAGCATTCACCCTATTTTTCTTCTGGAGTTTATTATTATTCTTCCGTACGTTTTTTGGCACTTTTAAACTCCTTCAAAAACTTTGACCGATTCAAACCATTCAAATATCAAAATGTTCAGCTCTTTAAGGACATGATGGCCATTACTTTTGGCTTTTCTAACCATTATACTTTTGGAAATATTCAGCTTTTAATGCAAAATTTTCCCCATTCATCCTTATGGGGATTTTTTCAAATTTCATTCTGCTATAACTTCAGCATACCTTCAGCTATTGAAACCATTCAAACATTAAAATGTTCAGCTTTTTCAACCTTCTGCTTTTCAACTTTTTCAGCTATTCAGCTTTTTCCAAAAATAATTTAACATTGCAGCAGATGGGAAAAGCTTCAAATCCTCTTCAAAACTCATCGACTTTCAACCTCTTCTTGTTCCTCATAAGTTGAACGAGAGACACCATTCAAACTTTAAATGAATCACAAAACCTTGAACTATTGACCTTGTATTCAGTTTTTAAAAATCATGTACGGTTTTGAAATGGTCGCAGTTTTAGTTTTAAGGATTTTAAGCCTGTCTTCTGAGTTTATAATGGGTGTGTATTGCGTGAGCTAGAGTGCGTGACATCATCAACTGACGCACCCCAGAGTGAGGAGCAGCTCCGAAAATGGGATTTTATTTTGCTTCAGCTTGATTTGGATCCCACATCTTGTACCTGACATAGACAATATAGGCATATAAATTTAGGAAATCTTGTTGGGTTTCAGCTGATGGTCTCATTTCAGCTGTAGGACTTACGGTTTTGGATTTAGAAGCCCGAGAGCGACAAGCACTCCAGAATGTTCCCCATAAGCCGCAATGTTAATTTTGAGCCAAAAATTCTGGAGGATCACAGACGGTACATGTTTTGTCTCTCGCTCCTGTGCCCTCATTATGCACTCTACAGAAATATAAATGACATGAGTGCGTTCAGCCAAGTCTCCTGTAACTCAACATATAGCATGTTTTGGTGATAACTATAACAGTTTTCCCAAAAATCGCAGGGGTTTGGGAGGCATTCTCCCAATCATTCCTTATGGGGACATTTTCGTCCTTGTTTCTGCTCCTGCTGCAGCATGTCTGCAGCCATTTGAAAGGTGAGATGTTAAAGCCAGAAAGAGCTTCAGTCTTCTTTTGCCCTTTTTAACCCCTTTCTGCCCTTCTTACTCCACAACTTTTTGGGCTTTTCAGTCTTTTTTCATCATTTTAAGCTTTTTCCACCCTCTTACTCTACAGCTTTTTAGCCTTTTCAGACATTCATTTTTCTGTTCAAGGTTTCGGGAATCATTTAAAGTTCATTCATTCACTCTACAGAAATAAAAATAACATGGGTGCGTTCAGCAATGTCTCCTGTTATTCAACATATAGCATGTTTTGGCGATAACTATAACAGTTTTCTCAAGAATCGCAGAAGTTTGGGAGGCATTTTCCCATTCATTCCTCATGGGGACATTTTCGTCTTTGTTTCTGCTCCTGCTGCAGCATGTCTGCAGCCATTTTAACCCCTTTCTGCCTTTAACTTCTCACCTGTCAGCCTTTTTTCACCTTTTTAACCTCTTTCTGCCCTCTTACTCTACAGCTGTTCATATGTTTTCACCTTTTAACCTCTTCCAGGCTTCTTACTCTGCTTGTCATCCTTTATTCACCTTTTTAACCTCTTCCAGCCCTCTGACTCTACAGATTTTCATATTCTTTTCACCCTTTTAACCTCTTCCAGCACTCTTACTCGACAGCTTTTCATCCTTTATTCCCATTTTTAACCTCTCCCAGCCCTCTTAGTCTACAGATTTTCATATTTCTTTTTTGGGTCCTCGTCAGCCTTTAACTTTTCACCTTTTTAAGCTCTTTTAGCCCTGTTACTCTACAGCTTTTTAGCCTTTAGATATTCATGCTTCTGCCTTTTCAACTCCTTTCAACATACAACTTCATGTTCAGCTAGAGAAACTGCTCAGCTATCAAAATGTTCAACTTTGTTAGCCCATTAAACCTTTTGCTTTTAAGCCTTTCTGCCTTACCAGCTATTGGAAACTTCTGCTTTTTCAGCAAAATCCCGACCATTCAGCCTATAGTTTTATGCATTTTCGGCAGTACGTTCAGCAGATTTCGCTTCAGTCTTCAGCATTCACACTGTATTTTCATAGGAAATGCACATTTTTCTAGTTTTTCATGCTCCTGATGGCATGAGGTGTGTCTCTTGCAAAAGTACAATCTCTGTACATTTTCCTCTTGGATGTAATTTTGTTCTTCACTGCCAGGTTTAGAATCCCCTTTATATTCTAAGAGGACTTGCAAAATGTTCCTAAACTAAATCTCCCAACATTCCTGGTAACATAAGGACTGCACAGTGATAATCTCTCTCTCCCAGTGAACCATTATAAAACACAACAGTTTTTCACTAAGGTTCATGGAGAAAGATTTTAACCGTTGGTTCCATTGGAAAGGCTTGATTCAAAACCACCTTCTAAATTCTTGAAGATTGTCTTTATATTGAGAAAGGTGATCTTCGATTTCATTTAGTCCCCTGCCACACTGGGCACCTGATCTACGCCCTTGTCACATCACCTCCTCACCACCTGCCAGGCAGAAAGGAGCAGGGTCTTGTGGTCCAGAGCAATGGAGGACCTCACCACCTTAACTGGAAGCCCTTGTTCAACCATATCTTTCGTTGCCTCTGCAACATCCTGGAGTGCCTGAGTGCCATCTTCATAAAAACAATGCCCATCCTTGCGAATACGGTGCCTGAAACTTGATTTGTTTTTCGCTCCCTCTCTCTCCCCCCCCGCACTTTCTTGGCCTCGGTGTATTCATTGCGTTTCTTTAGCAACTCAAGAGGAAAATCATGGTCAGGATAGAAGCGAGTGTCATTGTAGAAGATTTGTTTCTTTCTGCCATGCACTCTGGAAATCCCTCCTTTTATCCAATAGCCAAACTTGGTTTAGCTTGTGGGTTATGATATCGCAACAGGGCACGATGAGCTTGGTCAATTGCAAACTCTGCTGAAAAACATACTCAACCTTCCTGCTAACAGTTTATCCACAAAACTGAACCATGTCGCTGCCTGCTCCACCTTTCAGTATTCCGTAGATCCTCAAGTTATTCCTCTGTGCACGACCCTGATGATCAGCTTAGCTTGGCACTGTATTAGCTGCTATATTAGCATTGGTGCCGCTTGAAGCATGTTCTCCATTTCATCAATTCTCCCCTCTGCCTCGTCCAATCTGTCATTTGCTCTCTTCAGTTCAAATGACAGATTGGACGAGGCAGAGGGGAGAATTGATGAAATGGAGAACATGCTTCAAGCGGCACCAATGCTAATATATCAGCTCCCTGCCGTCTCTATTGAACTCCCGAAGTTCTTTCAAAATACTTTGTAAGCAGGCTCCGAGTTCATCGTCACCTTGTGCATACCGATTCGGACAGCCGCTTCAACTGTCTGTCGATTTGGGAATATTTTCTTTTGGGTTCGTTGTTGCCCTACTTCTGGTTGTAAACCTTTCTCCATATTTACAGCATCTACCAATTTTAGGAAATCAGATTTTCAGGGTTACTTTGACAAAACCATTGGGGAGCTCTGAAGGTAGGCTGTCATCTTTCGTGGAGCAGAACCCACCAAGCTTTCATAATGTTTTAAGGGACTTTTAAACAGTGCTCCATGTGCATTCATATTCCTATCTTTTCTTACTTTATTATACAAACAAAGGCTTTTTTTATGCATTATATTTTTCACCAATTGTTATAATTGGAAGCCACATTGCATTTTCAATTACAATTTCATCCACCCATAGTGTGTCGCATTGCAAAACAGTACAAAAGGGATTTACTTACTCTAGTAGCATAGAGGAGAGGGCCAGAGTCCCTGAAATGAGTCTGGGGGATGTAAGCTCCTCCTGAGGAGTAGAAATCAGTGTTGAGAACTACCTCATCCAGATTCATGTTAGTCCAAGCTTCAGCCAGGATGTGACAAGACAACCTTGCAACACCTGATCCTGAACAAATGTTCAGGAAAAGGAGAGGAGGGACAACCCAAAAAGAACTGAGGATAGATACCTCGATGCCAACCAGAAGAGCGAAAGGTTTGTGCCAGTCCCTTGCCACCACGTGCCATACCTCTCACAGATCCTCTGGTGTAGTACGTCTGGCCCGATCGACACACACTTCCACCGGAAGGGCCAGGGGAAAGGAAAATCTGTCCACCATTACCCACTGTATAATCTGACTGGTACACTAGATGAATGAAATGGGTCTCAGCGATCAGGTCAGTTGTCTCAGTCCATGTGGGTTAAAACTAAAATTTGATAAACATACCTTGCTGTGGTTCGTCTTCTGAGGGAGCAAACTCAGGTGGTGTTTGGGTACTGGCAGTGCTGTACCTGGGCTTAGGGAAAACTGCAGAATCTGGTTTGTAATTTAGGTCACCATTGGGAGGCAAGGAGCCATTTGCCTTGAAGACCTACAGTGAAGAAAACAAAAAAATTAAAGACACTTGCACAAGTGTGCAAGCCTCTGCGCTCGGATTTGCATTGTTCTGTTTGATTAAGAACCCCATGGAGGCGGTTAATCCTTTCCTCCCAGGAATGGACTTTTAATAAAGGTGTCAAGTTTGGAAAATCCAAGTCATCCATGTATTAGCAAAAGTGTTTGTGAAATTGCTGGGAAATGCCCAAACCGCTTCAGGTGCATTACCAGTGATTTGCATGAAACTTTGGGAAACCAAGACAGATGTTATCAGAGTTGTTATTGGGCCATCACAGACTTGAGATCTTGAGTGGATTTGTACCTTGACCTAACTGCAGGGTACGAATCCACTCAAGAAGCTAAATGCCATCAGAAACAGACTCTTCCAGACATCAGCCCAGCAACATGCTAAAACCCACACGTTTTTCACTAAAGGAACTAGAAGTCCAGAATGTGTTTTGTGAGGTTAGTGTCCTTGTCCTTTTCAAATTTCAAAATTCTCCAAGTGTTCCTGACTTTCAAGACCTGGGGTGAATCCTGCATTGCTTCCCTTGACCTGGGATGCACCTAGTTTAACAAGTCTGCCAGTTCAAACTACATAATTTACATTGAGCTCCAGAATTAAGACAAAGACTGAGTCTTATAGTACCAGGCGTAAAAGCAAAGGCCCCATGATGAAGACTTACTGACTGGATGTTCCGAAATTGTGCAGATGTTAGGGTTCGCCTAATGGGGGGTGTAGAGAAAGCCTGGCCCTGAGGAGTGGTGGAGGTGCAAGGTGCGACTCCGTTACAGGGTGACTGCTCCCCTGACTCAGTGACTGGTGTCTGTGAACACAGGTTAAAGTTATAAAAAGCACAATGACAAGGTTTCACATAAGCTTAAGTGTTTTGTCTGTTGACATGGCCGAGAATGCTTATTTACACGAGGGCGACTCTTCTCTAGGACAACAGAGATGGTAGCCTCCCTGCGGTACAGCGGTGGTGAAGGAAACTTCTTTGGTTCAGCCAACGGCAGCGGTTCCTGCAGAGACAAGATAACTTAAACTACAATATGCAATATGTTGGGTCTCATATTCAATGTGCTGCATCTTACATGAGGTAGGTCATTTGAGGAAAGCTCAAGGTCACAGGTTTCCAGGCACTCATCCCCATTTGTTAGACTGGATTTATGCTCCATAAGCCTGGTAGGCAGCGGGGTAGACTAGGTGGGGGATGAGGATGAGGATGAGGATGTGACAACACATCCAAGTGCATTCAATTAAAGTCACAACTGAAATCTCAGAATGAAAGATCAGCTTACATGCATTGCTTTGGGCAAGACTTCATCTGGGCTTCCCAAGTTTGAATGAGCTGGGTTATTAAAAAAAAAAAAAAAAAAAAAAGAAGATTAATAAAAAGATAAGTCAGTATTAAAGCGAAACTCTCGCCAAAAAGCAACCGAGGCTTTATTTGGGATTGAATACGAGTCAAACCTTCGTGTGAAAGCATAATTACGACGAAAGAGGCACTTTTAAGATTTACCGTAGTTTCGGTTTTGGGCACGTTAATTTTGAACGGGAGTGCATGGGGCAAGACATGCTAGCATCAAAATCGCTATTTTTAGAACACTAAAAAGGCTCGGTAAATCTTGAAAGTGCCTCTTTCGTCGTAATTATGCTTTCACACGAAGGTTTGACTCGTATTCAATCCCAAATAAAGCCTCGGTTGCTTTTTGGCGAGAGTTTCGCTTTAAGTGGTTTCCTCATATGCAGGTAGCAGTGCCACAACTCCGTAGCTGATTTTCTGGTGATTTTTTGCTATGGACACTTCATATCAAGGTCAATTAACATTTGTGCAATTAGTGCATATCAACTGAGAGGACAGGAAGCCTTATAGTTTAAGAAACCAACGTCATTTCATTTTGCACTTTCAGTAAAGGTTAGAAACAGGACTCATAACTTCAGGAAATTGAATTGTCGTATTTTTTCCTCGCTACTGATGCCATACACAAAAATGTAAAGCATTAAGCATATAATGAGGAATTGTGCGCTTACCTGAATAGGTCAGCTCTATGATTCTAACAAGCATTGGGTAAATGTCAACAACGAAGCAAGCAATGTTGAACACAGATTCATGGTTATTCTCACAGGAGAAACTGTCCTGTGACTTCACACGGGTGTTGCAGTGACTGTACAGCAAGCGCAGTCACTTGATAGTAATACACAGGGAAATGAAATACTTGACACTTAGAAGATACGTTCTGATATAATAGTGAGCGTATCACATGCACGACTGGTTTCTTCATCCTGGAGGCCGGCCTACTGTGCGCGAGGAGCACCATGACACGTGACAGCTGTCAAAGGCAATCAGATTCCCTCAGAGATATTAATGATTATTCATATTTATAAAAGATAAATACAAGTTATTTTATTGCTGGAAATGTTAAATCCATTGTCAAGAGTTAAGAATAAATCATTTAAGAATAATTTATACTGCGACTAGCTAGCCACACTGAGTGGATGTAAATGGTCACCTAGTGGGTGATCACGATCACACATAAAAATCTTGTTTGTCAAGTCACATAGGCGTAAATCCTAGGGCATGGGGGGAATACAACATTGAAATACATGAAAATGTGGGACAGTCATGAACAAATCACTAATAAAGTAAAGTTGGCTAGTTGGTGACAGAGCAAAGTTTGGACAAATTGCGTGAGGTGATGGTGTCGCGAGAGCAAGTCAGGGGCATCACCAAAGTAAGTAGGATTTATGTAGGATAAGAATGACTTCACTTCTCTCACCAAACAAAACCTCAGCAAGTTGTGTTTGAATGGGTAATCGGTACCATTTTGCATGTTAATTGAGCAATTTCTCCTATTACCTGATGAAGACCTTGTCAAGTTACAAAGCTTGTTGACTTGTTCCAGGTCACCAAGAGGCGAGGGAGATCTGGATGGCTGTCTCTTCAATCTGGCGTGGCTGTTCATGGCAGAGATCTCACCGTCAAGAAGAGAGTCCTGAAAAAAAGGGCAGTGCCATTTTAAAACCGTTAACTGCAACACTGGCACATCTGAATCAAAACACAGCTATATCTTGTACTGGTTCGTTGTTAATATCACTTTTGCTCCAAAACTAGGGCGTACATACAGGTTTTTCAATTGTTGGTAGACAGAGTTTGCCTTTTTTCCCCCTGATGCTTCACTTTCATCACAATACTTAAAAACAGCCGCATAGAGGCCAGTGGCAATGTTGTGGTGGTTACATTTTGGAGCTTCTACTGCGGTTACTTTAAATCTCATTGAATGATGCTCATTCAGGCGCTACTTGAATAGACACCCGTGGAAAACGTCTGCAGAGTCATTTGACCTGGGAATGAATGCTGATCACACCCTTTCCCATTGAAGACAAAAAACAGATGTTTAGTGTTAAGTGTGAAAAGGGTATAATATGTTCAAGGGTTTGCAAACAGCTCAACCTGCATGAAACTGAAGGAGCCATGGATCTTTGTCATGAGGTCCTCAAGGTGCTGCTTCCTCAGGATGGGGTCTTTAGGTAAGGCAGACGGAGAGTTGAAAACCTCAGTCATATTCATGTTAACTGCCTGCCAGGAAATGAATATGGATGGTTTGCAATTTGTTTAGAAATGTCTGTACATTTGAAACTACACTTTTTTATACTCACCGACTTGGCATGTTGCTCCCCTTTGGCTTTTCTGGCTTTTTTCTGGGGAGAATATCATGGATTACCATTTTTTGGGAACCACTGTTGTAATGTAAACATTCTGTTCAATGGCATTAAAAATTGATTACTCAGCAGCTAACACTTTCTTAAAAAAAAAAAAAAAAAAAAAAAAAAAAAAAAAAAAAAAGGCACCAACAACGGTTACTATTATTTTAGCCAACTAAAAGTTCCTATAGTCAACACAGATTCAAATTTGATTTGAGGAGATTCAAAAGGAGATCTCTCCAGTTTCAAAATGTGGTTAGGCATTTCCTTTGGGTCCAACAAGAGCAGCACAAGATTATAAGAAACTGGGACAAAGACTGCTGCATACCTGACTGACTACAATTTAAAATGAATTCCCACATCTATTTTGATTCAGTCCCGACTACATTTAATAACTCTGGTGAGTAAAACCTACCCTTGATGAGCCCTCACCTGTTTGCATTCAGGAGATTGTTTCTTGTTGCTGACTGGCACTTTGGGGATGAAAGCAGCAGCTCCTCTCCACGGTTTGTGAACTGCAGCTTTGGGCGAGGCAGCTCCTTCTGAGAACTCCATATCCCAGCAGTCAGGCGGTTCCTGCTCCCTCATGGTCTGGAAGTCCTCCTTCCAGTTCTGAGTGAGAGGAGTCGCTGTGTCAGTCTGGTACAGTCTGTTGAAAAACTGCCATATCACCAACAGAGCATCAGTAGATCCTGGCGCATGCACAGAGTCACAGTACTAAAAAAAATACACACAATACTGAAATACAGCTTTAAACTGGATATCTGTCTTACCTCCTTTGATGCTTCATTTAGTTTTGACTTTGTTGCTGACAGGGACAAAAGAAAGAAATGAGAGTCTGCAACTCGACATTCGGAACAGACTATGGTATACAGGAGATTTAGTTATAAATTACACACTTGCAAGTTTTTTGATTAACATAATTTCCGGCACAGTTAAAATGTTCTTACTGCTGTGGCTGGTTAAGCTCAGTAACACTTCTGGAGACTTTCTGGGTGGAGGTGGCAGACAACTGAAGTACTTGCAGTTCAACAGCCTGGTGAGCTCCTCTTTCAACAACTTGACTAGAAAAGACAAGAGTCGAGCAGAGGGAAAACCCCACTTCAGATGACCAAAAGGAAAATCATCAATCAAGGGATATAACACCCCTCGTCTCCCCCTCTCAGTTAAAAATGCAACCATAAAAGGCCCTCCCTGGAACCAGAGTTTGGTTTGTCCATTCTGGTCTGCTGTAGAAACATGGCGATATATGACCTGCTCCCTCTACATATGTAAAAAAAAAAAAAAAAAAGGCTCACTCCTCTTAGTTTCAAGTGATACGACACACAAATGAAGACCTATTATATTCCATTTCTGACCCCAAATCCTACACACTAGACCTTTAGCGCTAACTGCATCGGTAAAAATAAACCATAAAGCACTCCATTTCATCACAGCATTTTGATGGAGATTTGTTTCAAGACATTTTGACTTAGTAAATTCAGTTTGTTGACTCACTGCTCTGAAAAATGTCATTGAATTCATGATTTTAATGTTCAAATTACATGTGAATATAGTTACTTTCCATTGAGACAGTTTGATAAGGTTGCATTTCATTACGACTTCTCATGGCTTTGAATAAACTACACTGTCATATCTTATCCTGTCTACTTTACGCAAATATGGAGTAGTTTCCCAGGAGAATTACATCCAGGACTTAGGACCACATGTTCCAACTACCTTTGAAGAACTGCAGTCCACAGCATGAGGCTGACCAAATATCACAACCGCCTGGATTAACAAAAAGGACAAAAGTAAGAGGCTCAGTCGACTAAACTCAAATCTGTTTTTATACTCACACGTGGATCCTGCCACTGGCTTTTCGTTCCCCTCCAGTAGGTCCAAGTAGGCCAGAGCCGCTTGCTCCATCTGTTCCTCCAATCTACACCAGTGAAAACAGAGGCGAGGTCATCAAGTAGCCCTGAGCTCGTAGTGTGCAAAGGGGCCTAGACTCCTAATAACGGCTAATTGAAAATGGGCATAAAAAGGTGGAGCTGAAGCAAACCTAGTTGGTGAAAACAAACCCACCAAAGTAGCCAATGCTAACAAGCTGTGTTCACTCAAAGCAGCAAATTTCAACTCACATAACCCACCCGAGTTCAACTGCAGGAGTATTTGCTCACAACAGCCAGAATACCTTGTAAATCAGCCGCAAGATTGCAAGCCAGAACTGGCACCGGGTATGTGAGTTTGTGTTCAATCAGCAAAGTTGCACACACCAGATACTTGTTTCTCTGTTATCCTGCAGTGACCTCTTTTCCCTATGTACATTCATGATGTAAATTCAAGTAAATTCATGAAGTAACGTCACCTTTCTTCTCCATTAAGCCATCAAAGCAGAGTTAAAGCACATTCTGCTTTGGATTATGGCTGCTCCATGGCTCATTATGGTAGTGAGAGTGAAGATAAATCCACTTGCTTGTCCCAAAAGTTTAACAAATTCTGCTATCCTCAGCTTCCAGTGTTTCTGTCCAGAAGCTCTGCGCTCCAGCCATCTCTTCCAGAGAATGCCAGCTCTAGCAGCTCTCTGCCACTGAACGCTTGCTGGACCAGGGGCAGCAACCTGCAGCCACATCCTCCACCTGCTGGGTCTGGCACAAAAAGCTACAGCCAGTACCTCCAGCCACAACCAAGGCCAGAAACCATTGCCTCCACCTGCTGGTTCTGGTAGTGAGCTGCAGCCACAGCCTCCACTTGCTGGGACTTGCTACAGCCAAGACACCAGCCTCTGTCCCTCCAGTCCAGTCTTTTAGTTCAGTTAACCACACAGAAATGTATTCTGTGTAGAGATGCACCGATCCAGTTTTTTCCGATCCAATCCCAAAACCTGGACTGAGCGTATCGCCCGATACCGATACCGTTGTTGAGTTAATAATAAACTGTATACCTTCCACCATGTGAAAGGGACCAAAGGCACCAGACTTTCCTAACTAAGACAAAATAATCAAACAGTTACTGAACATTGTAATTTATCATTTATTGTGCACACTTACTGTACCTGTGATTTATGTGTTTAACTAAAATAAATGCCAATAAACAGATGTAAAAAAAAACCCAAAAAAACAACAACAACAACAACAAGCGCTCTTCCAGCATGCAACACACTCGCACTGAAGAATGACGTAGGATGTGCTGCAACGGAGGGGAAAAAAAAAAAAAAAAACTGGATCTGCCGTGGATCTGTTTCATTTTACCGATCCCGATCCAGCCGTTTTGTCAATATCGGGGCCGATATCCGATCTTAATATCGGTTCGGTGCACCCCTAATTCTGTGGCCGATCTCTGAATTTGAATTCTCCCAGCACCACAAACATCACTGAGAGGTCAAGTTTAGTGACAAAAAAAAGCCACTAGACAGCTCCTTGCTACCAGTCACTCAAAGCATCCAGGCCCCTAACTATGCAGAATTTGTAAGCCTTAATATAATTTAAACAAACAAGTTTAATAAAATTAATCCACATCATCCCATGAAGGGATTAATTGCATATAGACACCAAAACTGTTTGTCGTACCAGACTTTAAATGTGTTTATTTCTGCTGTAAAGTTGGACATGAGGGGGAGAGATAGAGAGCTAGATAGAGAGTTAGCGAGCTAGAGAGCTAGATAGACAGAGATAGAGAGATAGAGCTAGATAGAGAGCTAGATAGAGAGAGAGAGAGCTAGAGAGAGAGAGCTAGAGAGAGAGAGCTAGAGCGAGAGCGAGAGCGCGAGAGAGCGAGACAGAGACAGAGAGAGCTAGATAGAGAGAGATAGATAGAGATAGACAGAGAGAGACAGAGAGACAGAGAGAGAGAGATAGAGCTAGATAGAGAGCTAGATAGAGAGAGAGAGAGCTAGAGAGAGAGCTAGAGCGAGAGAGCGAGACAGAGAGAGCTAGATAGAGAGAGATAGATAGAGATAGACAGAGAGAGACAGAGAGACAGAGAGAGACAGAGAGACAGAGAGAGACAGAGAGACAGAGAGAGACAGAGAGACAGAGAGAGACAGAGAGACAGAGATAGAGAGCTAGATAGATAGATAGAGAGAGCTAGATAGAGAGAGCTAGATAGAGAGAGCTAGATAGAGAGAGAGTCTGTCCAGAGAGGACCGGCTGTGTCGGTTCTGTCCACACAAACATGTGGAGACAGAGCAGCACTTCCTGCTGCACTGTGACACATACACAGATCTCAGAACCCAGATATACACTAAAATCACAGGTACAACCCCAGACTTCCCCAAACTATCGGACCAAGAAAAAACTACAACATTTACTGGGAGAAAAAACTGGCACTGCTGTAGATGCAGCGAGATATGTGAATGCTGCCACAGGAGAAGAGACGAGCTGCACAACAACACCTGACATGATTTCCTCCACATGAACCAGCTGATCCTGACTAGGTTCTTACCTGCATACTGATATTCTGTTTACTATTGTTGTTATTATTGCTATTATTGCTATCATTATTATTGTTAACATTTTTTCTGTAATCCTATACGCTTTGGCAATATTGTGAACCACAGTCATGCCAATAAAGCTTGTTGAAATTGAGAGCTAGACAGAGAGCTAGATAGAGAGCTAGACAGAGATAGATATATAGACAGAGAGACTGAGAGATAGATAGAGAGCTAGACAGAGAGATAGACAGAGATAGCGATAGAGAGAGCTAGATAGAGAGAGCTAGACAGAGAGCTAGACAGAGAGATAGACAGAGAGAGATATATAGACAGAGAGATTGAGAGATAGATAGAGAGCTAGGCAGAGAGATAGACAGAGAGAGAGAGATAGACAGAGATAGATAGATAGAGAGCTAGATATATATAGAGATAGACAGAGAGATAGAGAGCTAGACAGAGAGATAGACAGAGATAGAGAGCTAGATAGACAGAGATCGACAGAGAGAGAGAGAGACAGATAGCGATAGAGAGAGCTAGACAGATAGCGATGGAGGGAGCTAGATAGAGAACTAGACAGAGATAGCGATAGAGAGAGCTAGACAGAGAAATAGAGAGATAGACAGAGAGATAGAGAGCTAGACAGAGAGATAGACAGAGAGATGGATAGACAGAGATGGACAGAAAGATAGATAGACAGAGAGATAGAGAGCTAGATAGATAGACAGAGAGATAGAGAGAGAGACAGATAGTGATAGAGAGAGCTAGACAGATAGCGATAGAGAGAGCTAGATAGAGAGCGCTAGATAGAGAGATAGACAGAGAGATAGATAGACAGAGATGGATAGACAGATGGACAGAAAGATATATAGACAGAGAGCTAGATATATAGAGATAGACAGAGAGATAGAGAGCTAGATATATAGAGATAGACAGAGATAGAGAGATAGACAGATGGCGATAGAGAGAGAGATAGACAGATAGCGATAGAGACAGAGAGATAGATAGACAGATAGCGATAGAGAGAGCTAGATGGAGAGATAGACAGAGACAGAGAGATAGACAGAGATAGATATAGAGACAGAGAGATAAATATAGAGACAGAGAGATATATAGCCCTAGCTCTCTATCTATATAAAATGCAGGTTAAAGTTTTTACTTTTAGCCAACAGTGTATATAGTCAATGGCTAAAATAAGCACGTTACCTTTATAATTTGATTGCACTGTATTAAAAAAATAAAATAAATACAAAAACAACAGTACAGCCTCTACCACTTATGTCCAGGTCATCTTGAAATACCAATTCTAGACCAACTTTGGCCCACAACAAAGCCAGGTTGTGCCCAGAAATCTGCTGACAAAACTGCCAATTCACTGTAAGGTTTAATGTCACCATCAAAACTCTGCAGATATAGTAAGCATATGCAAAGAGTGTAGCCCTTACTCATTTCCACAATGAGTTTACACTCAGTCTGCAAAGACAATGATAAACTCACCTCAATCTGTTATCTCTCTCGACTCCCAGCAGGGCTGAGAGCTGACTCAGGTTATGCAGCTGCTGGGCTGGGATGTGGGGTGCCTGGTTGTGTCCAGCCAGCAGGTCTGTCCTGACATGCTCCTGCTGTAGGCTATGGAGGAGGTGCTGGACCTGGAGCACGGTGCTCAGACGCCTCCTCTCCGCCTCCGACTTTGCCACCTGCTCCTTTTTCACTGCCTTCCTCTGGCCTCTCAGCAACTGCAGCCACGGGATAATTCAAGGAGTAGTGAGAAGGAAAAAAACACTGAATTCTGTCACAATAGAAAGCCCAACAAACTGACGTTAGAGCACAAATCTGCAGGTGATCTACACTGTAATGTAGTGATATGGTCTATCATGATAGTGTTTGTTTTTTTTACTGCAACAAAATGAATATTTAGATGTCAAAATGTGATTCACATATTGCCCAGAATTCAGATGGAGGGGAAAAAAAAGAACAAAACAAAAAAAAGGAGAAGAAACTCCTCATGTCACCCAACTATTCAAAGCAGACCCTGGAGCTTTCTCACCTCTCTCCCTTTGGGGCTTATTTCCAAACTCCGTGGCCTTGAATATTTTCTTTTGGACAGGTAAACTCCTCACATTTCCACTCCGTTCTACATTCCATTTGATAGTGGGTGACCAGTGTTTTTATTCCCCCTCACAGACCTATTCGGTGGATTTTCTTTCCTCACCTAAAATTTGATGGGTGTCACTGACTTGGACTAGTCAGTGTCTCCAACATGGCCAGTGGTGGAGGGACATAAACTACAGGATTTGTTGTGGAAGCTCCATGAATCCAAATTGATTTAAAAAAGACATTTACAACTTTCTTTAAGCTTAGCAGCTACAGTGAAGACTGCTTGAAGTTTTAGGGCACACCCCACCGGAGTGGGTATTTGATCTAAACTGCATATTGACTGCAGAAAAAAAAAGTTCCAGGTGCTTTTGGATCGCAGGGCTTCCTGAGACTTTGATTACAAAAGATGCTTCAGGGGTTTCGGAGAACACAACAAAGCTGTCTTGCTGTGACACTCCAGAAATCTTTTGTGGACTTTCTAAACTTCATCGATCATTCAACCGACATGAGGATGAATTGTCATTCTTTCATGAACTGTTCCTTTAAAATTTGGTTTATAAACCTATTCCAGATATCTGCCCATGTATCATTAGTGGATTATTTTTTATACCCCAAAAACTGCTCATCGATCAGGCTCCTATTCAGTGGCTGCAAATAGATTCTTTGGCATATGAAGTACTTTTTCGAAGTTACAAGTATTGGATCAAAATAATTAAAAGCAAATACAAAAAAACAGTGCATGGCATTCCAAAAATAATCTAAATACTTGATGGCAGATGTTCAACTGCTCAGGTGTTCATCAGCCATGACATGTAGCCATGAGGGTGACTTTTGGAGCTCTGTGACTGAAACTAACCAATTAGCAGGGATGCTTGGATTTATATCATATTTAGGCCTTACTGAGACGTTCGACATCTTATTTAAAAAAGACACCAAAGTGAAGAGTAGCCATGCTGCCAAAATGAATTACATTCTGAGTCAAGCTTTCAAGGGTTTTGTGAATCTCCTGTGCAAATGCCAGGTTATGCAGCACCTCCTCGTACTTTTCCACAGCCACCTGGGAAAAAACCAACAAGATGGGTTTTTCATAAAATCCACACGGCATTTACATTTATGAGATCACATCTTTGTAACCATTTCATTCCCAGGTCTTACCATCTGATCCCTGTTCAGTGCCTCGCCCTGGCTCAGCCTTTTCTTGTAGTCTTCCAGTTTAAGCTGTGGGCACACAAGACACATCACATAATCCAGGTGTCTGCCTCCTCCTGGCCACTTTTTTTTTTTTTTTTTAAACGCTCTTTATTCACTCTACCCTGTCACCAACCCTACCTTTTTTTTCTCCAAGTTGCGGATTTTGTGTTTGAGGCAGATTAGACCGTCTTCTATGTATGTTTCATAGCCGTGGTAGGCTGTGGAGGCCTCTAGGCCAAGCAGGCCACCTGGTGAACCCACCTTCGGGCTACCAGCTGTCACGGAGTCCTCCCGTCTTTCCTCCCCTTCCTCCGAGTGCTCAGGTGGAGGGGTGACGTCCAGGGTGGGGAAAGGAGACAGCTGCACCATGTTGAGCTCAACACTGAAAGAAGAGGGACACGTTTACACAATATAAGCAGTGGCACGCAGCTGCAACAGAGGAGAGATGCTGCTGGTACCGAGCCGAGCGTTTCAACAGAGATAGAGATGGACTCAGCCCAGCTTGGATAGCCGCCAACCCCGTGACACTGCATTTATATACCGGCAGTGAACGGCGTGCTCTCTCTGGATGGATCACGAAAGCAACAGCAGCTCAAAACACTCACAGCACAAACAGCGTGCAGGAGAGGATCTTCATCCGACCATCTCCCCGGAATTACACAACCCTGCGTGCATACTGATGCAGCGTTTTCCTGCGAGTCACACTTCTCCCGAGGGCTGGGTGGGAACACTGTCAGCAGAATGGGGAGTTAAGCAACTAACAGGGATGGATGAGCAATTAAAGCGCCGGCACGAGATTAATCATGCTGTATTCATGCATCCACCCGAAGTTTGCTACGAATATCCCTTTATCTGAAACTTTAAACACTGTCGGGTTTAATGGCCTGACGTCAGCGTGTTATTGAAATCAACAGCACGCGACAGAAACAGCTGACCCACCTCGTGCGTTCCACTCGCGCGCGTTAAATCCTCTCAGGAGAGCCACTGGACATCCGACAGCGCCGAAACCGACCGACCGACCCCCCTCACCAGCCGCGGTGTTTAGCTCGCAGAGGCCACTCCGACGTCAGCGCACACCTTTATATACCCTGCGGCCACACACGCGCTCCGCCGGGGGCCAAACATCCACCGTGACCACATCCGGTTCTGGCACAGGTCACGGTTATGCCCGCGAGGACTTCGTGCGGAATAATGAACTTCAACTCACTTTACTGTGTCACAATAGGGGCTGAGTTCAATTAGAACAGATGGTTTTGATTTTCATTTCCTGTTTCGTTATTGTAACATAAATACAATAACCAGTGGAAAAATGGTTATTGTTGTTAATATGTGGACCTTCAACAGTTCTATGACGAGTTCTCTAATGATGTTCCAATGTGAGTACTTAAAGGGAGCTGCTTCCTCAGCAGCTACAGAAGGCTTCATATGTTATACTCCCCAAGACCTGTAAACACAGTTATTTGTACAATTGGTGCAGTTACCCTTTATATTATCACGTTGGAACATCCTGAGAAAATGTTCCATTGAACTATTCATGGCCAAAAAATGAAGACAACTGACAATAACCATTCTGTTTGCACATAAACACATCCTGCATAACCAGTTAAAGACAATAAAGCAATTAAATGAATGCATGCCTGTCTGTTCTATCCAGGGCCGTTTCTGTCTTTTTGGGGGCCCTATGCAAGATGCTGTTCGGGGGCCCCTATTTTGTCAAACTACAATGGATAGATTCCTAACTTCTTTTGGTGATCGACAAAGATGCAACAATCTATCGTGTTTTAAGAGGAAAACAGACTTTGAAAACCTCTCTCAAATTAAAATAAAACATCTTAAATTGACCCACCCAAGCAAGTAACTACCTATATACCTATTAACCTATATTCTGTGGGCAGAACTAACAGTCATATACAGTAGAGTTTACTTTGAATTGACTTTAATTTGTGTTATTAAAATTCTATTGAATAAAACCAAGTAATACATCAAAAACATAACTAAACTGTATGAATCTAGGCAAATGTGTTCAAATTATATTGTCACAATAAATATTCTGATAAACTCATCAGAGTTAACAATAATCCACTCAGAGCAATAATCCACTGTCACAATAGTCCATAATAATCCACAATAGACCTAATATGCATTAGTGTTGTTTAGCAAACTCACATTAGAGACCTATACATTGAGGACACACTAAAACAATCTTAAAGCAATGTAAAAGGGCACATATTGAACAGCAGAGGAGGTCTATGAGGGAACAAAAGCTTCAATTGGACAAGGATCCAGCAGACATGACAGCCAACAACACACCCTCCCTCCCAAATGTAATACCAACACGCTGGACCTGCTATTATTCAACAAAACAGGTGTCACTTCAGTCAATCAGTCTGATGGCATTCACATGTGACATATACATTTTATTTTTACCCTTTCCTAAAGCAAAAAAAAAAAAAAAAAAATTGGCATTAAAGCTCCCCCTTCACCCACATCATGGAAACAAACCTGTGAGCGTTTTTCTTCATCTAGTTTCTTTGCCGCCACAGTGAAAACGCCAAATCCTAACCACTACACTATGAGGGACTGGAGCCTGTGGCCAGACAGTTTATGCAGTAGTCTTAGGTGGAGGAACAGTCTGCAATTGAATGCCAGAACCAGCAGGTGGAGACTGTCTCAACAAGTTTCTGACCTTGGTGTGAGGTAAGGGAAAAGGGCTGCCATTTATTTTCAAAACCAGAAGGTGGAGGTTGTCGCTGCAGGTTTCTCACAGTTGCTGAAGGTGGAGGTACAGGTTGCAGCTTTCTGAGAGAACCAGCAGGTAGAGGATCTTGCTGCAGTTGTCTGGTGGTGGTCAGAGGTTGTCCGATGGTGGTCTAGCATTATCAGCAGGTGGAGGCTGTAACTGAAGGTTTCTGACAGTAGTTAGAGAAAGAGTCTCTTGCTACTGCACACAGTAAGGTATAGGTACAGTAATGGAGGGTGCATTTTCACCACCCCAGTTTTCACCACAGCACAACCTACCAAGTTGGACAACCTCTTTGGAGGTAGAAAGTAAGATGTATAGACATACATACAAACATACGCACACAGACGAGAGTAAAAAGAACAAAACATTCGAGTGAGTACTGAACATGAATAAAGATTTATTTGTCTTTATTGTTTGATTCAAGTGGTAATTCGGGATGTCACCTACTTTACCAATCTGAGGTTTGAATATTGAAGAGTCAGGAAAAATTATGAAATTATCTCTCTCTCTGAGTTGTTGAGGCCTGATGGACGGGAGGTTGGATTTGGCTGACTTATAACTCCTCAGTCCCCGGGCTGGGACTCAAACCCGGGGCTGCTGCAGTGAGGACAAAGCCTCTGTACGTGGGACGTACGCATGATCAACTTATTTGGATGTCTGTGTACAAAATGTATCTTTAATCTGGCCCCAGAGACATCTTTGTGTCTTGCTGTTTTCTAACCTTTATAAAGTGAAATCGAGTCAAGTCTGTTTTATTTATATCACACACCAAATCATAAAAGAAGTCCCTGTTTGTCTCTCACACTTATGACATATAAATTTCTCCCCGAGTATATTTAGCTAATTCTGCTAACTATACAAATTGCATGTCTTGCCACCAACGTGAATTGCATGGCAAAATAGTATTTTGGGGGAATCAACCTTTAAACAATAAAAAACTACTGCTTCGACTATGATAATGGGCCCTGTGGTGAAAAAACAAAGTCCTGTGGTCCTTAAAGTGCAGTCTCTGTTACTGCAGAATACGTAGTTTTGAGCCAGTGGGTGTAGGTAATGCCCCCAGCATCAACAGTAACAGCACACAAACATGCTTAAATATTTGGTTTAAGGACCACTTTTCTAGCTGCAAGTAGTATGCACTAGTAGTGCATCAAAAAAGGGGAAATAGAAAATGGAATTAGTGTAATCACTGACAAGTGATACAGATACTGTTAGGATCCCAGTTTTTTATGTTCTCTTTTCCTGTTTTATTTTGGAATGTTACCCTCATGTGTCTCGTCTTTTTGGTTCCTCCTGTGTGTCTTTCCCTCCCTACAATGTTTTTCTGTTCCTTCCCTCCCCTGTCTTTTTCTCGCCTCCCTTCACCTGTTCCTCATCCCCTCATTAGTTTGTCGGTATATAGTCTTTGTTCTCCCTTATGTCTTCCTCAGTTTGTTCTGTCTTCCTCCCTCTTCCTCTGTGTTAGCCTGTATCACTTCAGTGATGCCACCCTGTGTTCACCTCCAGTGTCTCGTCGTGCCTAACGTTGGTATGTTTCTTATTTTCGTTCCTTGAAATTTCATTAATTTGTACTTGGGTTTTGTTGCACTTTGTTTTTGGTCCTTGTGAATAATTTTGGGGTTTTCTAGTTCTCTTAATTTTTGTATTTTAAGCCTTGTGTTATTAAAGCTTGCCTTTTCCCCCTATTCCTGCCTACCACATGTGTCTACATTTGGGTCCTCATCTTGTTCAACCATAACCTATAAGAGACACAGCACATCCAGCTCTTACCCTGTCTGAGAATAAGAAACATGTCAGTTGTGGTGACTCAAAAGAAGCAAGTTACTAATGTTGACTTCCCAGTCAGTGCTGATTTTTTTGCTAATGATGTAAGGTTTAGTGGTGTAAAATATGTCTGAAATCTGTCGGTCCAAATTCGATAAAGGGTCACCTGAATCATGCAATCAAAATGTTTTAAAAAATAAGAATAAAAGAAATACATTAGGTCCTGTGTGACTAAATTTAAATTAAACAGTTAAAACACTGACACTGATGAGACTGGAGCTCTTAATAATGCTGGCTAAAGACACAGTCCCTGTGTCATTCTGGTAGGAGAATCAGGTTCAAGGAGAGTAATCATTTGGACTGGTCTTTTAAAAGTTCCATTATAGCTGCAGTTGCAGATACACAGCACAGAGAACATGGCAGGTGACATTTATTGACAAATACAAATAGCAAGCATGTATAAAAATACATACTTTGCTTTATAAATAAACAGTAGTGAATATTTCTCTGCAAAATAACTATTGACAGACTACCAAGATATCTTCTCTCCATTTAGTACAGACCTACATAACATGCTCATATAACTAAAGAAATAAATCTACATCCATGTTGCATCTCTTCACAGAAAATATCATGGGTACAAGAATATCTCTAAACTGGAATCATTAAATACAATATCTGTAGAACAAAAGTAGAGTTCTAATACAATCATTTTCACTGTGTCTGTCTATATGGCAGCAATGTACAGATAACCTGAAATGTACCCATGTCCACAAAGAGCATTTAATTTCAGTGCAGTGGGGATAAAACATTTTAAGAATATGTTAATAAAGACAATTTTAGACAAATCCACCCCACATATGAACCCAAAACACATACATTAAAGAGGAAAACTGTGTTAGACATGGCAGTGGTTTCTCCCTTCAAATTTAATATTTCTACGAAAAAAAAAAAGGTTCAGCAGCTGTACTGCTCCTCAACAACTGAACAGTGTAGGGGCAGCACGGAAAATACAGCTTGAGGTAACACTTCATTCTACTTTATAAGAGCAGCCACTAAAGAAATGGTACATTCATTTAATTTTAGTTAATTAGTTAATAGTTATTCACTGTTAACAATAATGTGCTTATAAACTTTATCAAGCAATTCTTTACTGTAATGTTGCAACTGATATTTACATGTTGTAAATGGCAAAAATACTGTGTAGTTCATCTATAAATATCATCTATATCTTTATAACTTATGTAAACCTTTACAATTGCTTCATAAATGGTTTATAAAGCACTTGATTGTCAACAGTCAAACAACTATTAACTATAGTTTAATTAACTATACATTTACCATTTATTAATTTGGTGCAATCCAATTTGATCCTTTCAAACTCCAATTAACAAAGCAGCGAGTGTTTGCTGGCATACCTGATACTCCAATAGCAAAATACAGTTGTGATGATATACCAAATATTGCAGTAAAAAATAAAATAAAATACAATACCGTTGTGGGACTCTACCGATACATCATGTTTATTTTGCTCAAATCTCATGAATCCAACAAGGGCATCAGTATACCTGCATTCTTTCTTTCTTTCCTTATCACCTTCTTGTTTTGTTTGAACAGCAGAGTGAAGTCCTGCTTTGTGTTCAAGCCCGTCAAAGCCATGGACCCACCAACACAATGGCGAAAGAATGTGCTCATGAGGAAATTCTTATTGCAGATGCCCCGTCGACTTTTGAAGCTGATGTGTGGCAATAATTTCCCATTTCCCATTTAAAAAAGGACAATGGAGAAAAAGAAATGGGCAAATGCTAAAGTACACCATTACATCAAAGCCATACTCTAGTCACACCATGTTACTTGCGCTGTATGAAGAGACATAAGCTGAAGTGACATGGAGCTTCAAAGAAGCAGAGTGCATCTCAATAAAATCCCAAATTATATCTTCACATTGTACAACATCACATCGAAAAAAAATGTACCTTCAAAAAAATTAAACTGTGGAAAGCTCATGCAAAATATTAAAGCAAAATGAGATCTGCAAACAGCAACAGCACATTAAACATTCCTCTGAAGGCCTCAAACTAAAAACTATTAATAATGACAGAACAAATTCTCACAGCTTAATTGGTCTGTGGAAAACAGGGCTTATATTATTATATTATTGGAATATATATATTTCCCAAGAAAAGCTGCTGAAAGGTGGCAGCAACCATGCAAGAAAGTGCCTCTATTGTGCTTCAGTTTGTGCTGTTTCCACAATCTTCCTAAGGATTTGTTTAGCTTAAAATGGTTCAAATGACCATATGTGGGTTCCTCCCTGAATATTTGTTTGTTCTTTTTATGCATGGGCACCATGAATCAATCCCTTGCAACAACAATGACACTAGACACTTAACAAGGACATGAGCACTATGGACAGTAGGGAAACTTCATGACTTTTTGATCCAGATGTGGCACAATTTGCATTACTAAGACAGAAGTCAGTGGCACAAATACAGAATGTGTCTGGAATAAAATGTAATGACCAGGTGAAACATACTTAAGATTTGCTTGTCTGTGTTCTTTTTGAGAAAACCAGTAAGCTGTGGGACGACTTAAGCATGTCACCAAACCATCTGAGCAAGAAAAGTGACTAAGAACTTAAACAAGGTCTACACAAGTACACAAATCCAAGTATGCAAAGACAATCATAGATTTCATGTGTTGTTGTGTTCTGGAATGAGTCACTTGAAAATCAAAATATAACCAAAACAAAAACAACAAGAGAAAGCCGACTCCTTCTGTTTGGGTTCATTTCCGCTCAAAACAGCCAGTACTAAGAAGCTCTAGCTGAACTTATTAGTGCACACTGACATGTGTATGACTCTGTCACCTCTTCTCTTATCTCCTCATCTATACGTTTTTCTCTTCCTTCTGTGCTCTAGGTACAGCAGGAAACACTGATAAGCTCTATATGACCCCTTTAAGGATTTGCATTTGTTACTTCCAACTGTAAGAGCTCATATTGAAAGGTTTACAGCGGATGCATGTTTGTGCTAGCTGGGTCAGCTGTGTCATTTGCGTTCACGTACCATATTTCCAAGCCTCACAGTTGTAAATTGCTTTGTGACTTATTGAGGCAGTGTAGGCACCACAAGTAAATGTAATACCGTTATTTTTACAGCCTCGATTAGTATTTAATGTGTTTCATTTATTTTTGAACAAATGCCATGTTAGTTGTTATATGCTTAAACCTAACATATGAAAAAGTTAAAAGTGTCACTCAGCTTACCAAATAGTTTTTCTTGTAAGACAAAAATGATTTTTGCTGCACCACCATCTTTGTGAATTGACAAGATTGGATCCTATTTGAGAGAATAAAGTATAAAACATTAAATAGAGCTACACTTGAGAACAAGCTTGTTGAGTCTGGCTACATCCTAAGAGTAAAAGGGTGATTTCCAGACATCTCCAGCTTTCCATGCAACATTAGTTGATCCAGCATTTCAGACCGAAATCAAAACAGTATTTACAAAAGTAAGTATTTACAAAAATATAGAATTTTCATGGCAAGCCAAGACACTGAAAACAGTGTTCAAGGATCGAGGATCCAGTCCAGGTGGTGTCAGAGATATAAAGAGAGTCTAGACGGTTTGCAGCAGCTTATAAAAGACACAAAAACTACAGTGAAGTTTGGTCTGAGCAGTATGTGTTACTGTATGTCTGGTAGTGTGTCTTAAGCCAATGTCTGTTGGTCTGTCCATGAAGGAAGACTATACCAACCCTGTGCTTCCATCACCGTGCTCCTTCTCCTCCACCTTCACTTCTTGTTTGGGTGTGGGGGATGGAGACATGCTCAGTGCGTTCTTTCCACATGTTTGCTCTTTCATCCCCTTTTTCATCTCTCCACCTTCTTCCTGTGGCAGATCTGGCTTCCTCTGACAGCAGGGTTTGTACAGGTGGGGATCGATGATTATTTCTCCGTAGCGTCCCTTGTACACGATCCCACAGCACACCTTCTGTCTAAAACATCAAACATGCTTCTGTGAGAATGGGTTTACATAACCTATGATATAAAAGCAATTTTGGAAAAGAATAATTATACAAAAAGAGCTTGTTTACAAATCAGTCCAATGTGTAAAATGCATGGCCATACATTTCTATACATTTTCTTAGGGTTGGAAAATAGAATCTTGTTTACTGGGACATAAACAGCCACCAACAGCCCTATTTGGATAGGTTTATGGGCAAGTTCACCTAAAAATGAAAATCAAGTGAATTTCTACTCACCCATCCAGATGGTAGGTTGGGTGAAGTTTTGTAGTCTACAAAAGATAAGCCCTAATCAAAAGCTTTCCAGCAGGTTGTAATATTTCATGTCAGTTCATGTTTTAGACTCATGAAGCTACAAAAGGTGTGCAAACCTTTTCATCAGAACGGTTACTTCTTCACACTCTGTTGATATGGTTAATTCATTTTTAATTTTTTAAACTAAAATTATGTCCAATTATGCCTTACAAAATGCCCCTTTAACAACTGAAGTAGTTGGGGACTCATTTCATAAATTGGGGCGCAATACAAGTCTCTTTTATCAGTTGTTTTTAATTGCAAGTCCCCCGTTTTGCAGTGAAGCTCCGGAAATATTTTGTGGATGACAAAACATCAGCCAACTTTCCATCTCCATGAGGGTTAGTTAGTTAATGACATGAATTTTCATTTTTGGGTGAACTTAATTAATGTAGACTTTTACTGATAATTTGATTTAATTAAATTAGTCTTATGTGTATGTTTTTCAATTGAAAGATTTTTAACTTCTATGTGGAGTTCTCTGCAGTTTGCCAGTTTGCTAGGATCATGAACCAGCAAGGCTGGATGTTTGTATGAATGATTTCGGTAGGGTCAAAGGAACATATGAATGAAAAGATGGAGTCCGTGGAGGACACAGTTACTTTTTCCAGTAGGTGAGGTCTAGAAAGGAGAAGGCTGGGCAAGGTGAAAGCTCTGCGTCTGAGCCCTCATCTGATTGGTTGCTGTAGCAAGGTGATTGAGCGGGCGAGGCACTGGAAGTAGTGCTGTGGGCGTCGGAATCTAGGAGGGAGACAAACCACACAGATCACAACACTTCCAAATGACATGAAGAGATACAGTACAATATATTTATCCAGAGATCTAGAGTTACATTTTCTACAGAGATGTATAAAGGTTAGAATAATACTAATGATAATATCTGTCATGTATTAACGATTTAATACTGCAGTCACTACACACTACTCCAACACTGCATTGGTTGCTTACTGTTTCTCTTCAACTCGCTCTGCACCCGACTAATCTGCCTCGGCTTCAGTTTCTTCTTCATCTTCTTCGGCCTCAGCATAGCCTTCATGCTTGACCCAGCTTTTGCATCGACTACCTGAAACCACACAGAAGGGAAGAAAAGAATTTTACAGGAAGAGCTAGCTAGATCATGTAGCCAAAACACTCTTCAGAAAAAGGGTCTACAAGGATGATAATGCTGAATGGGTCCTTACATGATTCCAGTTCTTCTGGGATCCAACTGGAAGTTTTTTCCATCGCTTGACCAGGAGGACACAGGCATTACAGATGTCCCCACAACGTACCTCACCCAACCTGCAAAGAATGGAAGAGTGTCACCTGATAAGCATTACACAAGTACAGACAGGCTCATGTTTACACAATATAGATTTTCATTTCTACATAGATGATACACAACCGTAAGGCCTAGTACTGCTGATACATCTTACATAATGTCCTTCTTACTGAAATTCAGAGCTAGATGTCCAAAAATGTCCTGCAGTTGAAGGCCCCAAACCAGAAATAATTATTACAACCCCTTCTGGCCAAAATAAAAAAACTAGCTCCTCACAAATTAAGGGAATTGAATTCCCAGGAAACTGATGGATGGGAAAACCCCTCTACCCAACTTAATACATTTCACAAGCTCAAATAATTCTTAGTTTTAGTCTTCCTTGTCCACCATGTCTTTAATTCTTATTCTATTTTTACATGTTTTTGAGCAATAAAGAACATGAAGTGCGTCTCCCCCTCAAGAGAGACAGAGTTTAACTTCACTGATTATTGAAATCTCCCAGCTCCTGAGGTCCATCACTGCTGTTTTCTCTGTAGAGTTGCTCCTGTACTATCCTGTTTATAACTAAAGATTCGAGTTTTGCTGCTTAAGTGAGCCATGATGTTTGCTACAGTGACGTTACTGCTTGCATGGAAAGGAAACCTTTAAATGACTGAAAGCAGCCTCTCTAATCATTAAAGCACAGTGTACATGTGTTGTGAAGGTGCATCTCACTATATGAATACTGAGCCCTCTATAAATCAGGTAAAACACTGCAACATTGGCGTGTTGGCTGGCCAGTCAAGCACAGTAAAACCATGGTAAGCAAACCAGTTACTGGCAGTTTTGGCAATGTGGGCAGGTGCCAAGTCCTGCAGGAAAATCAGCATCCGCATACTGTATGGAGGTAAAGAGTGTAAGAGATTCACACAGTATCATTGCTGTCTCACAGTTTCAAAACCTCACTACTTTGTGAATCCTAAAGGTCTACATGAACAAGGGAGACCTAAGTTTAACTGTGTCTCAGTGTTCCCTAACTCAACCATCTGGACCTGTGGAAAGTGCTGCTGACTCACCCAAAGCAGCTCTTGAAGTCATTCTCATAGCGTTGGCTGTCAGTGAAGCGGGAGCTAGATGACTTGGATCTGCAGATGCAGCAGCCATCTATGCTACGGTACATCTTCGGTTTGTGGAAGCCAAACATCTGCAGCAACACAGGCAGAGATAGAGTTGCAATGGTAAGATAACATTCTCAAAAAGTATTTTGGTTTCAAGGTATAAGGCATAACAAAATTATTATTAGTTAGTTACAATGACCCTTATAAGAAAAAGAAAAAACTGGGTTTATGGTTTAACAAACACTTGATTTATTAGAATTTCAAATAGATACATATATGGACACACATATATGCATATATGCTCAAAAAATTAAAGGGGACACTTTAATCACACATCAGATCTTGACAAACAAATTCTTCAAGTTGGAAATCTTTACTGATGTATACGTCAGTAAAGATTCCCAACAGTACCTGTATGGAAAACAGGTGCAAGTGGTGTCCGACCATAAACCTCTTGAGTCAGTATTCAAAAAAAGGACTACAACAAAGCCCCTGCCGGATTGCAGAGGATGCTAATGAGACTGCAGGCTTTCGACTTGCATGTAGCCTACCAAACAGGAAAAGATTTGCACATTGCAGGTACACTCAGCAGAGCGTACTTTCAAGAACAGACTGAACAATTATTTCAGGAAGAAATAGAAGTTAATCTTCTATCTGCACACATTCCAATCTCAGAAAAAACTAAATCAGTTGAAAACTGAAACTGCTGAGGACGGTGAACTGCAACTGGTGATGGAAGCAGTTCATTTGGGATGGCCTGTTAGCCAAGTTCTGACTGAAATAAAAAAATACTGGACATTCAAAGAGCAGCTCAGTTGCTCAGAAGGACTTGTGTTTAAGAACACCAGACTTGTGGTCCCTCACAGACTGAGAGTAGAAATGCTTCAGAAAATTTAGAGATTGTCAAATGTAAAGAGAGAGCATGAGATGCACTGTTTAGGCACGACATGTCCAAACAAATTGAGGACATGTTGTGCCAGTGTGCAGTCTGTGACACCTTCAAAAAGAGTAATGTAAAAGAACCACTTATATGCTATGACATTCAATAAAAGGTCGTGGGCAAAACTACACTACTCACAATAAGTTAGGGATATTGTTACTTACATGAGTACTTTTCCTATTTGGTCTGAATTTTAATGAAATAAGTAAAAGTTCCCTTTGACATTACTAATAATGAATGAGAAGAAACACCATTTTCATTAGTTTAATATTTATTACCCCAAAAGGAGGATAGCCCCAAATAACAAAAATTGACAATGTCAGTAGCGGGTGTTTCCACCATTTGCCATTTGACAGAGACGTCTCATGGTCCTCACTAGCCTCATGATGTTGTTCTGAGGCAATGCGTTCCACTCCTCCACAAGTGCTACACGCAGTTCTGCCAGATCACGTGGGGGTGGGGTACGATCATCCAGTCTCTGCTTCAGCTGGTCCCAGACATGCTCTATGGGGTTCAGGTCAGGGGACATTGCTGGCCATACCATATGAAGAACTCCGACTTCCTGAAGTCGAGCTGTGACAATTCTGGCACGATGTGGTGGAGCATTATCATCCATGAACAGAAAGTTTGGGGTGTGCTGGCAGAATTGGGGGATGATGATGGGTTCTATGATGTCTCTGAGGTAAGAACGTGCAGTGACTGAGCCATCTACAATAACCAAATCTGTTTTTCGCTGACTGGTGATGCCTGCCCAGACTGTTGCACCTCCTCCACCAAAGGGAACCCTGGGGACCATGTTGACCTTGGCGTATCGCTCACCTCGCCTTCTCCAGCAACGCTGACGACCATCATTTCTGTGCAAGGTGACCCGACACTCATCAGTGAACAGGACGGTAGACCACTGCTGCATTGTCCAGGACACATGGTCTTGTGCCCACTGCAAACGTTCACGGCGGTGTCTTGGTGTCAGTGGAGTCACCTGCAACTGTCGTCTGGCATTCAAGCCAAAGCGGTGAAGTCGGTTTCGAATGGTTTGTCTGGAAACCCTAGTACCCCTCACATCTCGTAACTGGGCCTGCAGCTGTGTGGCAGTTGCATAACGATGTCTGAGTGCATAGGTCCTTAGGTACTGGTCACCGTTGCGGTCTGTCACTCGTGGGGCTCCACTCCTGGGTCTGTCACGAACTCTGCCAGTAGTTCTGTGTCTTGATGCAAGTCTGCTGATGACACTTTGAGACACACCAAGTTCACGAGCAACATCTGACTGCCTGCCACCGACCCGAAGGCGGGCTATGGCCAGGTGGCGCTGCTCGTCTGTTAAGTGACGTCGTGTGTTCATGGCTGTTTGAATGATGAACTTGGAATGACTTATTGACAATACCAGCTTTTTATACCCACAGACTGTTGAAATTGATGCCACATTGAAAAGGGTTGTCTTTTAGTTTTTTGGTATTGGCCCCAATATGTAAGGCACACTGTACACAGTGAGACCATTACGTGGAAAACACATAATGAGGTGTGTCTATCACCCCAATACAATTGCCTCCCTATCCCAAAACTCTCTGAAGTGAAACACCTTATGTATGAAATCCACTGAGTCTCTCACAATACCCCTAACTTATTGTGAGTAGTGCAGGTGTGGACCTCTTCCACTCTGATCAAAGTAAATATCTGATGTGTGTAGATTCAGTGTTTCCTCTACATTCTGACTGTAATCTCAGAATTCTGACTTTTTTCTCAGAATTCTGACTTTTAAGTCACAACTAAAAACAAAATTCACATGTGGCCCTAATCCTCTTCCGCACCGGAGAGCATGCCCCCGCTGCTGAAAAAAAGAAACACTTACTACTCAAAGTACCCTGAAATTGCCAAACTGTCCAAAACAACAAACCAGCATGTCATCAGAGCTCTTAAATCTATGTTTGCAGGACATGGGATTCCAGATGACGTCATGTCAGATAATGGACCACAGTTTGCAAGTGAGGAGTTCTGATAGTATGCAAAGAAGTTGGAAATTAAACACACAACATCATGTCCAGCATATCCAGAATTAAATGGTCAAAGCGAGCGACCAATCCAGACCATCAAAAACCTGCTCAAGAAAGCGCTGCTCTGCTTGAGTACAGGAATGCACCTTTGGATGGAGTGAAACTATCACCTGCCCAGCTGCCAAGCCTCAGCTTAGAGAGTGAGAGTGAACAAAGAGAGAAAAGACAGCAGAAACAGAAAAAACTACTTTGATCTTGGAGCGAGACACCTGCCTGAACTGAAGGAGGGAGAGACAGTTAGATTCAGAGTAGGTCAAACATGGCAGTCAGCTGTGGTGAAAAATTGCCACGTTCAGCCAAGGTCTTCTGTGAGCCTAGGTAGCACCTTCAGGAGGTTAGGTTGTTAATTTCTATACCGTTATGTTTTGAGAGAAAGCAATATGGTGTAAATGTTAACTGAAACAGCAATAGTTTGACAAATTAGAGGACCTGAAAGCTAAATATTTCAGTTAAGTTACATTAAGAAGCTGAAAATGAGAATTGCTTTAAGTAGTTTACATTATTTTTTATAAGGTTTTAGGTACATTTGCACTGACTATATATTCTGATTTAATAAAACAAACGGAGATGTCATGTGTAGTAACCAGGTTAGCCATGTGTGGCACTGCTGAGCTACTTACCTGCTGAATGACGTGTGCTACAAGAAGAAGCTTCAGTAAACGTGAGCTATGCGCACAAGCCAGTCAGTCTCCGTTCGCATAAGTTTCCACATACATCTACATGGTAGGTAGAATATATCACACACACCTTTGGGGAGGGGAGGAAATGTGTGTGTGTGTGTGTGTGAGAGAGAGAGAGAGAGAGAGAGAGAGAGAGAGAGAGAGAGAGAGAGAGAGAGAGAGAGTGCGTGCGCACGTGCGTTTGGTGAATGAGCCAGGTTATCTGGCTGAGCATCACGGAGGGAGGAACAGCGCGGCCTGGCTGCCGCTTACGCAACCGTGGTGCTGATGCAACTGGAGGCTTGAGGGATGCTGAGTGTAGGTGATCCACAACCACTCTAATCGCTCAGACGCAGGTTTAATCTCACGTTATGTCTTACTATGATTCAAACATGAAAAGACGGGATTGAAAGCTACACCAAATGTTACAATGGACTTTTTTGCGGTTATTATATTGAACGCGTCACGTGTGGCGCTGTGCGGTGGTTGTGTAATCCTGTCCTGACAGGCAGGCACATGGCAGGATGGATGGATGGATGGATGGAGCGGAGGCGTGCTGCCGCCTGACGCGATGTGGTGCTGTACTCGCTGCACACAATGATTCAGGGCTGCACACAATCTGAATATGACTCAAGTGGACAAAGTTCACTGTAACGCGGTTATATTGTAGATTATTGACAAAGCTTTATAGGTTTATCATAGTCTCCGGGTGCAGAGTGAATCGTTCCTTTCTCCAGACGTTTACGTGCTCTCGGCGCTGCTGTGTGGCGACAGATTCAACAGATCAGACTGCAAAAACGCCTAAAGTAAAACGCGTCGCAACTTTGTGGTCAATACTGCTGGATTCAGTAATATGGCCAATTCTTCCTCATATCGCAACATGGAAGCAGCGCTCCTCCGTGTGCGTCTATTATCGGACATTAGATTGTCTTTGATTTTACAAAAAAAAATGTATAGTTGGGTCAGGGAAAGTCAGTACACTTCAATCCATTCCAAGTTCCAAATGCAAAAGTGTCAGCCCTCTTCCTCTTTTGGCCAGGTCTGAAATGAAATGACGCCAAAACAACGAAGTATATGCGACTACCCAGCATGGCTCCGAGGTAGTGCTGGATTTCCCTGAAATAAAATACAACTTCCAACTGGTACTGCCGTTTAGAAATACTGCGATCCTTTTTTAAATTATCATTATTGACTGGAATTGTTAGACTCTAAAACACTCGTCGCGTTCTTCACACTTTATTTGAAAATTGTACAACTTTACAACGCCGCGTTTTAAAACAGGAAGTCATTCTGTGTTTTTAATATAACGTATCGACAGAGTTGAAGTGTTACCGCAGGGGGAGCTGGACGCTGACGCAGAAACACACCCACCAACCCGGCGACAGCGCGGAGCTCAGCGCTACACACTTTGATTCAACGTTCAAATGTGTTGAGTAACTTCAAGCTAACGTCAAGTTTTAACTTTCTTTCGTTTTGAGCAGTAACGTGAACAGGGGGGCGAGCAGAGTAACGTTTGTACGAGCGGACGAAAAACATAAAGTGAGTTTATAGCAGCTTAAATATTTCGCGAAGTAAATGAGCAACTAGTCAACGTCGACATACCCAGCTAAAACACGCAGAGCGTTGTCAAACAGACACACACCATGCAGTCACACCGTAACAGTCTAACCCTAACACACCGTAGTGAAAAAAAATAAAAAATAGTGGTGATGGAGCCGAGGCTCTGTGCTGCTTCAGGTCCGTCAGTTTATTGAGCTGTTAACACAGCTGGTCTGGGTAAAGCTATTTGGAGATTTGAAATCAGAAACACCAGCCTCCGAATACTTTACTGCGCGCCGACAGACGTCGAGCTCGCAGAACAACCTTCCTCCTGTTGACAAAGACAGAAAACACATTTACCTTGTTCCAAAGTGAGAAGCTGAGCGGCTCGCACCTCTTGTCACATGCGGTATAAAGCCGTTTTCGAAGTGTCTCATTTAACACTGAGCACCGCTGCAGACCATCAGTTAGAACATTGCCCGCCGCAGCGTCTTCACACGAGGATAACAAAAACACTTCCGCTTGCCAGTTTCAAATTAAAATCAGCGTCACGAGTACCTTTCTGTCGTCCACTTATTTTGAAGGCCAGGTCGACACACTGCGATCTTGCATTGACTACGTGGGACCAGCCAGTTGAATAAAACCTCGGCCAGATGCAGACAGTGTGCCCGTAGTAGAAACGTACACGCAAGCGCGTCACGAGAGTCACGCGCCACCATTTTTTGATTTTCTTCAATCAGCATGATTTGCATACAGCTGTGACGTGTGCATGCGTACACACACTGCCATGCCTAAGTAAGGAGGGACATTTACGCGGGAAAAGGAGGTTAACCAAGAGAGAGGGTGCAGGACGTGGATGCTGCCGCGAGGTGGCTCTGATAACAATTTTTTATGTTACTCTTGAGCTTAATTTAACTTGATTTGATTTGATTTATTTTATTAGATATGAAAATGAAATTATAAATACAAAACAAACTGGTTGTCATAGTAAAAACAATATTTCATACTATATACATTTCAACTGATAAAGAAAAGATGAAATAAAAACACATCTCTCTGTAATCTACAGGAACTCAGACATGTCAACAATAAAAGTATTAGTATGTAACTGTGGAAAACACTTTATGTAGTGTGTGGACCATCTGACAACGAGCAGAAGTTGTTTTGTTATCAGCAAAAGCAGCTGGAATTAAAAAATAAATAAGTAAGTGAAGCATGGTTGCTACAATAACACTGTTATGTAATTTATTTTGGACTACTAATTTAACACTGTACCCTTGCAGGGACTGAGGAAGGATAGCATTCTACAATATCTTGTATAGTGGCAACATGGCAACTGGCTAAAGGTCTCCAATATGTGATAATGTTTTCACAGCTCACACAATCTCAAGAGCTATTTGCAATTTGTTGAATAAATCATAATATTGATATACCTAAATGAAAAGATACTACCTGCAAATTCAAGTGAAATCATAATATGTCAGAATATAATCTGACATATTCGGATTTCACTTGAATTTCACTTTGAATTTTAATGTAGAAATTATAAGAGAAAGCAAAATAAGTTTGATCGAAACTATTTGGAAAATAAAATTCCACAGGAAAAAGCCTGAACACATGAAAACAAGTCTGTTTGCAATTCAGTTCCTTCGTATCAAAGTCTGTAGATCTATATGAGTGGGTTTTAGGTTTGGTGCCTGAAAAAAGGTCTGTGGTGAACACAAGCTTAAGAGATTTCCAGGTTTTGTTCTATGACATAAAGTACACCAGTAAATGGTATATTATTTATAAAGTTATAAAGATCAAATAATACTAAATTGTGTTCATATTTTAATAAGATACTTAGTGTGGGTGACGCTGAAGTCATGTGATCATGATGTAGCTTTTACTTTTGGAGATTTCTTTTAAGCCTTTATAATAACAAAAGTGGTGTTTATTTGTGAAGATCATCCTTCTGAACATTGTGTAAATATCTTGCAAAATCCAACTGAAAAATCAGGCTTTTTTGTCAAGTGAACAAGGGCAATGCAAACGTCCAGGTCAGCATACAGAAACATGTCATCCGTGCAGCAGTCTATTGATCCTAGTTTAATCTTTGAAAACATGATGGTCCCTCTATTTCTATATTGCATCATTAACATTGATGTATTTATAATGTAAAGATAAATAGAACATGTTTTGCCCCCCAAAATAAGACAAAGTCTTAAGTATTATTTGATTCATCATATAAATGTTTCTTTTGGAGCAATCCACTTGAGTAAACCCCTGTTTTCCTATAATCTTTTGCTATTAAATAATGGAATGGATTAAATAACATGCTGGAAATTTTGACCTGTTGCTCATTTTTTCTGTGCGGGTCAACCCATATACACATCTTTGAGAATAAAATGTGAAAAGTTTTCACCTTGTTATTGAGGACAGAAATTGCCACAACAGTATGATCAGCTGTTACCAATGTATCTGTTTAACAGTGGAATGTTCCAAACAGGTGTTTCTTGAGGAGTTCACAATTTTCCAAGTCTTTTGTTTACCTCTTCACAACTTGTTTGATAAGTGTTGCTGCAATCAAAATCAGAGTAACGAGATATTTACAAAAAATCATTTAAGTTGATGAGGTAAAACATTTGTATATTGTAATACAAGTATATCGTCTTTGTACCGTTTTCAATTAAGTACACAGTAGGGTCTGGGTCTGACTTTTACACAAACCTTTGGAGTCTATGCCAGCTTGAATGAATGCTGTCATTAAAGCAAAAGGGGGAAGTATCAAACACTAAGATATTCTGAAATTCACGGTAATGTTTCAAAGATTCAACATTCTACTTAAACTGGTAAGCTGATACTATTATTTATAATGAAAAAAATGGTATTACATTTTGAACAGATGCAAAATAGAAATACCTTGACTAGTGGTCTCAGACTTCAGACTTCCACATGTCCTCTTATATTCCAAATAAATGTTTTTATTTGGAATATAAGAGGACATGTGGCAGTATCACATGTGGCAGTATCGTGTGTGTGTGTGCAGCTGTGTGTGTGCGTGGCTGTGTGGCTGTGTGCATAACTAGAACAACGCAATCTTGAAGATGGAGCAGTAAAATAACACCAGGTATTTTTCATTTGTGATTTTTTTTGGGGGGGGGGGGCGGTTACAGAAGGCCTAGTTCTGACAGGCACAGTTCGCCACTGTGTGACACACTCTATCAAATAAGGAGCACCATTTCACATGTGAACATTTCTGATATTTCCTGTGTGAAATGTCAGACATCACATTTGAAAACATTAGTGAAACATCATTTAATTTCTGATTAAAATCACATACAGGCTTTGGACACTGTGCAGTTTATGGACAAACACACCAACATTTTTAACACAGTGTATGTTTTTATTGAAATAGGCATAATAAATATCAGAACAGAGCAATCAGTGTGCCACAGACATGGAATTTTGTCAGGCCCAGTAGTGTTCTTGCCATTGGCAGAACACACAGCTACTGCTGTCATGGATGTCTGTTGCATTTGCTGTTTCTTGTCAGAAGATCCACTCATGGTTAATACCACTTTTCACACGACATGTTCATGTAACAAATCCACCCCGTAAGCAAAGTGTGTAGTAGTCAAAAGGAGGAATCTCAATTGTCCACAAAGCATATCCTCCTCCTTTGCCATGTAGGTGTCAGCAGAATGTGTACACAAATGAGAACAGAGGAATCTGTTATCGTGCACTGCAGCCATGGATAGTCCTGTAGGTCAGGCATGAGGGACACAGCAGCAGGAGCACAACGGGTTAATACATGATCAAAACAGATGAAGTTGTAATATTGCTTACTTTCTTAAAGACATGATTGTTGTCAGTTATTCCACAAGCTTCATCAACCTTAAAATACCAGTACTGCTGTCAGCATACCATGGATTAATACTTAATTAATAAATTAATAAAAGAGACATTCTAAACAAACATGACAGGTTGTGCCCTTCACAGACTTAATACTGGAAACAGCAGAAATATTACAGGGAACTGGGATTGCAAAAACGTCCATGTTTGTCCCCTCAAAACTCAAGAATTCACTGTAGAGTGTCACAATAAATACAGCTCAATCTGAATATCAACATGCACTAATGAGAATATTTACACTATTTATCAGAAAGGGTTCTTTTAGACAGCACGGAGTGGGAACAGTGGCAAAATCTCTCATGCGGCAAATGTGTCTGAAGAAAAGTAGTATTAGTTTCCACCCATCTGTTGGCTGCTGTTGAAAGTAATTTAGAATTAGGAGTCTGAGAAGCTAGCCTGCAACATCATGCACTCATCTCAAATGAGCTAAAACTTCATTAGCATTAAATTAGGTTTTTAACAAACACCATTAAAAGATTCAAACCAACAATTAATGCGCATGGGGCATTTTTATAAGAAATAAAAAAAACATTAAAAAAACAATATTTTGTGAGGTATCTGTAAAAAGGTATGTCTCGAGAAAAAATTATTTTTGAGTCTCACTCTCAACTTGTCAAATACTGACAGTTTTGGGTGGTGTATTGAGCTTGCAAGCAACTAAAAGGGTGGGGTCAGAAAGTATTGAACATTTTGTGTGGGATATTTTGACAATAAAAATTACAGGATGACACCAGCCTTGTTCTTTAAATTGTAAGCATCACTGCAAAGCATCATGGTAAGGTATCAGTTAGTATCCTAAAAAGAGGAATTATTGGCAAACAACCTGGCACAGTGACTGGAGTGAGTTCCTGGAGTCCCCTGTGCTGACTGACTGTATGTGGGAACCCACACAATTAATTAAGGCGCAGAACAGAATTCCTGGAAGAATAGATACACAGTTGTTCAGATGTGTACTTAAAACAATTTTTTTTCACTTTGGACAGAGCTAGGCTAGCATTTCCCCTATGCCTTGCAATACTTTAAAGGAGAACTTCGGTCGATTTAAACATGCAGCTTCATTGCTCAAGCTACCCTTGACTTGCCAGTACCGAAGACGCGAACACATTTGGTCCAACCATTACAGAGCTCCGTGAACGCAGATTTAGCATTGAACGCTAACAGCAGGGGTCAGAACTTTACACTGTGTTTTAAGCGCCTTAACATGCTCCACATCTCACACCAAAAGTTATGCAACATCAGCAGACACCTTAGCACACAGCACTGTAGCGTGTATGACTCAAAATTAATAAAAAAGTAGTTAAAAAAGTGTGTTTGTGCAAGCAGCTACTCACCTGTTTGTTAACATCCGCATCTTCCGGTAGCTAGACCAAACTAGTCAATCCATCGAGCGTGCGCTTACACCCTCACTGGCGGAGACGGAAACGTATTCCAGCATTTTCGTGTTTATGTTCATAATGTACATGTCCATGTTACAGCCTGTCATGAGCCATTAGCCTTACAATAGCCTGTTAAGCCTGTTAAGTGCACACTAGGTGGATATGCTAGTTTGGTCTAGCTACCGGAAGACGCGGATGTCAACAAACAGGTAAGTAGCTGCTTGCACAAACACACTGTTTTAACTACTTTTTTATTCATTTTGAGTCATACACGCTACAGTGCTGTGTGCTAAGGTGTCTGCTGATGTTGCATAACTTTTGGTGTGAGATGTGGAGCATGTTAAGACGCTTAAAACACAGTGTAAAGTTCTGACCCCATGCTGTTAGCGTTCAATGCTAAGTCTCCGTTCACGGAGCTCTGTAATGGCTGGACCAAATGTTTTCGCGTCTTCGGTACTGGCAAGTCGAGGGTAGCTTGAGCAATGAAGCTGCATGTTTAAATCGACCGAAGTTCTCCTTTAATGACATGGACTTCAAACATCTCATTTCACTTTCTGATAGAAACTGTATTTCCAGTAATGTCGAACAATTCCTTTTAGAACAATTTGAAAATCAATCTACGAGTGTTATGTACATTGTTGCATACAACTACAAACACTTTTTTTATGCATTGTGAAGCAGGATTTAAAGGTGTAATATGTAAGAAGTAAAGTCTAAAACAATAAAAGAAACATTTAAATTATCAAGTTGAAGAAATAACAGTTTTGATGTAATGTTATGGCACCACTCTCTCCCAGCATTCCTTGATAGATCCTCCTTCTGGCGGCAATCCAAAGCTCCAGTGCAAGTTGTCTAAACAACACTAACAGTCCCTCAGATCTCCAAGCTGCCAGTCGGACTGCTAGCTGCACTGCTAACTAGGCTTACTAGCTGAATGCCGCTACGGTTAGCAGTTTATCTGTTGACATGCTACCCCACATTTGTTTGGAGTAGTAATTCAACAGTCAGCCACTTCTTACATATTGCACCTTTAAGAAAACAAGCCCAAAAAAATTAACTATCCACTATAATAAACAGACTTTCCATTTATGAATCTAGTAGGAGGTTAAAAAAAATAAAAAATCAAGATTTATTAGTCGTAGTTAAGCTGTATTTATGACCAGGCTAGAGCTGTTTGTTTACCATGTGATTTACTTGGTATGTTCAATAAGTACAAATGGCTGAACCTTTAAAGAAAAGAACATTGCTTAGTTGTTTAAAAAAAATAAAATTGACATATTCTTAACTCAAGATTCACTTCCTAACCTTTGCCAGAGCTTTCAACCACAAAGTTCTACAGTTAAGTCATGTGATGAGTCTGTGACAGCTAAACAAACATGATGTAGTTCAAAGCTCTTGAATTATTTTGTTGAACACTGTAGCTACTATTGAGGTGACAATATTGGCAAACAGTCACAACACATAGACACAGACACACATAATGTAGACTTTCAGTTGGAAAATAAATGTAAAACAAATGAAGGGCCAACAGACACACACAGCAGCAGACACACCCTTAAAATATGGTACACACTCAACTACACAAAACATACAGCCAGGTCAATGCTTATAGTTTGGTAGGAATTAATGTCCATGCAGCAACAGCAAAAGCTCCTAACTCTGAACCACTGATAATCAGCATTTGTGTTCATCCGCAGGCCAAGAGTGTAGAAAATACCCAACTGAAGTCAAGCATATTAAAGAAAGAGCGTCATGGAGGGCTGGTGACCCCACACCACTGCACTGTCTGCAAGTCAGTAGGTTACAGAACAGAACTCCATCACCAACTTGTCATAATCCTTCTTCCAGTGTGTCAGCAAAAGCTTAGTCTCTTCCTGAGGTCATCTGTTCAATCCACATTCCGCCAGCATGCTCGCTAATGCTAATGCTAATACTAATGCTAGGGAGTAGGGACAGTGGTGCTGTAATTGCCAGAGGCAGGTAAAGAAAAGAGAACTCATCACACAGTCTACCTAGCTCTACCTACTGAAGTAGGTTATGCTACACAGCTAGGACACAGGCAAATGTCTGCAGCTGTTACTAAAAGGAAAAAAACAAAAAACAAAAAACACACCAGTGGTTTTGCAGTCTTCTTCAATTGTCAGTTTTGTTCTCTTGCCCCTCACTTTCACCTTCCTTGTGTCCAGTCCCAGAGCTAATTGACTAAAAGTCGGTGGTTTTGAGGGGAGGGTTTTGGAGGAAAGAGTCAAGCTGACCCCGATGGTTCCTCTTGGGACTAAAGGTCTATGCACTTGATCAGCGAAGCTTCCAGTGTAATGGGGAAGTCGTGAAGTGTTTCCAGGACTCCGATGAGAGCGTTGACAGTGGTCCGGTCTCTGAGCAGGGCTATGTCCTCGTACATCTGCTGGATCACTGGGCACTCCACCAGCAGGGGGAGCCACTGGGGCAGCAGACGGTCTCTGCAGAACAAACAGTAAGAGTATGTTCCAAAAACTACCACTCTTTGACCTGAGAGCTCTGATATCAACAACTACAAGAGTGACATGTATTGCCAACCCATGTTTGCTGTGAATACGACATATAAACATAACGGAATTAAAAAGCAGTCATGTTCAAGGTTAGGTACATAAGAGCTGTGGCCTCCTGAAACTGACCTGGCTCCAAGGCAGACCAGCAGCTGGAACTTCCCATCCTTGCCAATATTCCTGGGGGTGGAGTTGATGGCGTTGACATAGTGACAGAGTGATTGACAGGTCATCCCCAGGGGCTCAGCGGTCTCCTGGAGGTCTCCCATCTGGTCAGCTGACTCCATGTAGATGACAGCCTTCTCTGCAGAGGGAGGGGGTGACAATACACGCTCAGAGTTTGAATCCATATAAATCATCGTTTGTATATATGATATTCAACACATATGAATATCATATAAACAAATGATCAAAAAATACCAAATAACAAAAATAATGAGAAAACCAGGATGAATTGTGTAAAGATGGAGCAACCTATGCTCAAAACCCCCCAAAAATTAAATAGTTCATCTCTTTAGCAGCAGATGGCGCTGTCGCTTCACACTTACCCACAAAGTCCCACACAAACACAGTCTTCTGGAAGAGACGGGAAGACTTGAAGCCATGATGGAAGAACTGTTCCAGGGCCGCCACCAAACTGTTCTCCCCACACAGAAGCACGGTCAGGCTGCCTCTCTGCATGAAGACAAGCATGAGACCAAACATCAACAGATGATTCACACAGAGAGAACAGAGGTCATCCACTGGTTTTGATGCGCAATCAGGCAACAAATGATGTACATGCATGTGAAATACCCACCAAGGCAATGAGACTTTCTAAGATTCCTCACAGTGATAACGAACCAAAGACATTCATATTTCCATCTTGTTTTCTAAATCTTTTCAACATTATAAGTTAAAGAATTAGTAGCACTTACTGCTTATTTTCTTTGGCAGATTCTCCCAAAATGTTGTTAAAATTTCCCCTGTACCTAGATGGAAACCTGACCACGGTCTGTAGTAGTTTACTAGAGCCTTTTCCCTAAAAACAACTATCTGCTGTCTTATCTGCTTTGAGACCGGCAGGAGTGAACCAAAACAGTGAAGCTGTAGCCGGACAGCTAAACAAGGATTGGCTACGTTTTCACTCTTTTGATACGTTGCTAGAATACGAATATCATTTACAGCTGCTTCTAGTGAATTAATGACTCATCGGGTATACTGTATTTGCTATCAAACACTGACTATATAGTTGATTGATTGATATAGTAACATCTTTTTTCCCCAGTGGTCATAAAGTCTTCTTTTTATGATGCAATTCTATAGTGCTGACTCACCAGCCAGCATGCAATGCTTCTTTTTTATGTGGGTATATTTTTCCAAAACACTGACATAATGAAGTTCATTACCTGCAATGCAATGAGTTTGTGAGTGATTTTTTTAGTGACCAAGGAGTCTATTTCCATTTACTTTTGGTTGGTTGGCTGGTTTTAGTACTGGCATGCCTTGTGAATGTTTGTGAGATTCTCTTAACTCAGCTACTTTTAGCAAACAATGTTCAAGGGCCCACAATCACTTGCAACACTGTTGATTCCAAGTCTGCTGGCTTCATTGTGACGGATTTTCAGTTTGGCCTGGTTTATGGCCTCTTTGAAGCTGTATGAATCACTCTCAGCTTTAATTTCTCTCCATCACTCCTATGACAGAGGCCAATTACAGTGTGCTGTATAAAGTGGCCTGAGATATTTGTAGCACATCTGTTTCTTTGGCTGTGGCAGTAGAAGTGCTGTTGATCCAGCCACACAACACCACTAACATAATAAACACAGTCAGTGGATAGGAACAGACAGAGTGTTTAATCCAGACAGTTTAGTGATGAGAAGGATTTAGAGAAAGTACGGCAGTGAAAGCAAATGATATACAAGTTTTCGTTATTGTTATTCAGAGCAGTTGATACACTAGTGATACTGAGATCAGTCACTTACCTCTTTCTCTGGCTTGTGGAAGTGTTTGATGATGTTGTTCACAGCCTCCCCGATGGCCTCTTGAATCTGGGCTGAGGTCGGCTCTAGAATAAAAAAACAGCTGCATCAATATACAAGTACAGAGAGGAAGTGCCATCAACCTTACATTATGAGCATGGCCTAACTGCTGTTTAATACTGTCAATTATAATGTTAACAAGGCCACAGTTAGTGTTGAAGATGCTGAGGTCAAGTCCTTGGTAATGTTATGTTCGGCTTTATAAGACTTTGGGGGAGTAAAAATTATATGATTAATATGATTCACCCATGGAGGGTATTTTAGTTACATTCCAGTGTTTGTAGACTCAATATATTTAGTTTTTTTTTAATCACTTTTAGGCCAATTATTAAGTTATTCTCCACCACAGTTTCATTTCTAGCAGAGAAAGAGCATTGAAATATTGTGTTTGGAGTTTGCAAACATTACAGCCAACTGATACATTTCAAAAAGTACATATTAATGGATTGGTAAAATTTTAATTTAACTGGCTGTTTAATGACTTGGAATTGGATGTGTAATTTGTAAGAAATTTTCAGAAATAAAATGTAGCTGCAGGTGGCCTGGTTGGGCCACTAGGTGATCTTTGGGAAGCATTGCGCAAAGCAGTCATTGGTGTTGCTCTCAACACTGTCACTACTTCAACACATGGAGGACATCCTTCACCTCCTTCCCCTCTTCTGACGGGGCAAGGAGTTGCAATACAGTTGGTTTCTTCACCATTTGGGCAAAATGACAGCTGCTTCAGCTGCTTTGGGCATACTGACATTGTGCCCCTGCAAAGTTGGCTTTCACTTGGATCCAAGGCAGGTGGCTCAGGGTGTCACAGTTGTGCCTCCTTGCTCTGCCTCCACGTGGTGAGACGTTGGATGCCTGCTACTCAGGATGGGCTGCAGTATAGAAGAACTTTGGGGCAGTGGTCTGCTCAGAACCGCACAGAGAACATCAATGTACTGGAGGTATGGGCTGTGCACCTAGCACTCAGGCAGTTCCTGCCACACCTGAGGGGGAAGAAGCATGTCTGGTTGGACAACTCCTTGACTGTTTTTCACAAAAACTGCCACGGGGTATAAAATATGCACTGTTGCAGCGGGTGTCACAGGATCTTCCGATGCGGGCAGCCCTCCGCATGACTAGCCTGCGGGCAATATATCTAACGGAGGAGAAACAGAAACAGCTCGCCGACTTCCTCTTCTGTCAGAAGGGGAATGGCGGGGGCAATTCTTTGTCTGCTACGGTGGCACTAGGTAGGCCTGCGCTCTCTCCAAATAGTGCAAGTCCCTTTGAATTGAGGATGCAATGGCTTACGTATACAATGCTGTCGGTCAAGTGTCACTCGAACTAGAAGTGTCTCCACGTTATGGCCGATCCTGAGAGTGTAAAATGATTCTTTCAAATCCTAGCTTACTGTGCTAAGCTGACTGTTCAGTGCTATTTTCTCCTCTCTGTATATAAACTCTCCTTAAATCTCTACCTATACTATATTTCTCTTGATCTGACCCATCCCTGCACATCGGTATGTGAATCCTGACAGATACTTACTGTACCCTCGCCCAGACAGAGATGTGATGCTGATGCGTCTGGTCTGGGATGGCGAGCGTTGCAGTGGGGGAGTGCGGCAGCATCTCCCTGAATCCTCCTCTCCGCTGGACAGCACTAGTTCACCAATCAGGACCCTCTCCAGGCTGCCATCGTCTATGCCCTTACCCAGCCACCGACCACATGGAAACCTTGAACAGACAGAAAGAGCAAGGTGGTGAATCTGTTTTGGTCCTATTGGTTGTTTCGCTCTGTTTATTATGTATTTTCTTTCTATTTAATTGCTCTAAAAACAACTTGGACTGCATATTTCAGTGTAGGCTGATCAACATTGCCGCGAACCTGAATTAAAATGCTCTGCCTGCACTCACCTGTAGGTATGTCCTGTGATCTCATTGCGCACCATGACACAGTCCACCAGCCATTTAGCCAGGAGTCCAGCATTATCATGACCCAGCTGCACAGTGGTCAACTTTCCCAGGTTCTGACACTAAACATAGACACATACACACAGTGGAGAGAAAATCTACATGATGCAATGTGCTTTTAATTTTAATCATCCTGCCCAAATTCTACTTTATATACTCTGTACAACCGATATAATGAATACACAACTTGATTTACAGCCAATTACCAACACTGTTAAAACTGCTGTCCTCACATTAATTGAATAGAGTAATGTTGTAAGATTTTTGTTGCAGTTCTCTACATTTTTATTCATCTCATTCACATGCTTAATTCATGGAAATGAGAATTTGATTAATATAATTCTTGGTCATTTTCAAGGATGCTATCCCAGCATGCACTGGGCATAAGTTTCCACATTTGTGGAAATAACACTAACCTCCAAAAAATGTAAATTTATTCTTTAAACCAAATTTTAGAAGTTTTAAGCAGTGCTAATAATTACATATATCACAGAGAAGCATTTCGATTTATAGGTGTGAGTATAGCTATTCTGAAAACACTTTGCTGCAAAATATCCGACCAACTATGACTCAGTATGAACTAAAATAAGGCTGACAACAGGGCAGTAGCACCTAGGACAAAAGGACAACTGGAACAGAAGCATGTAAAAAAGATAGAAGGGGATGATGGGAAAAGGGGGTCAGGGCGTCCTCTAACCTTAAAAAAAGCAGAGATGTGCGTGTGAGGCCTGAAAGCAGACTGGGAGACATTAAACACTTGTTTAGACACAATGGATGGACAATAAAAATGATGCGATGGCGATCTCAGAACACATGCAGTGTGAAGAGGGCAGCAGGAAGTCTGGAGCCCCATTCAGAATGGATTTTCGCAGTGGTTAAAATGCCACACAGAACTGTGACTTTAAGTATGGGTAGGACATGTCAAAGAATATCTACATGCCAGGACCCAAGACCAAGCAGAACATTATTTTGATGCTTTAATGTAAGTGCTGCTAACATGTAGAGTGTGATGGTTTCACAGTCACAAAGGACACAAACAGTGAGTGTAACTGAAGATCATATCTGACACACACAAACCCAACATCACCCACACTGCACTCCAATCAACAAACCGCAGTGACTGACCGTGTGCTCAGCTTGCCAGAGATCATAGTACTCACATCGAAGGTAATCTCCAGGACGTTCTTGGGGATCTGCATGATGCCCGAGTCTCCCAGCTCTCCTGACACACACACCCAGGGATTGGAAGTGGTCATGGCATTGCTCAGCTTCTTGATGGGGATGATGACAACTCTGTATGGGATCACTGCAGGGGAACAAGTCAGCACCGGAGCAGAGAAGTAAACATCAACATGTTAATTAGACACAATGTACGTCATTCTAAATGGATCAATTTCTGTAGGGTCTGCAGTCATCTATCTATGTGAGAGGTTTAGCTGGTCTGTGTGCAAACACGTGTAGAAAACGTCTACAACTCAACTAATCTTACAGCAACAGAATAATAAATCATCCATTTTTGTTCACTACATCTAAGCCTTTATTATCCCCAGGTGTGCATAAACTTCAGGTACTACACTTATTTTGTGCGCAACCATCTTCTGAAGTAAAGTTAATATCAAAACAAATACTTAGTGAGAACAACCCTGTTTGTAAAAAAAGTACTGGAATGCTCAGTGACTTGTGTTCTAGACTGAGGTTTGGATTTAATATTGAGCTCATGTGTTCTTGAAGAGATGTCATAGGTCATATGCAGCTGATGGAGGACGTACTGATGGTGGTGAAGACGCTGGTGAAGCAGAAGTAGTCAACTGTGTTGAGAGAGAGCAGGTGGAAGAGGAACTGTTCCTTCTCCTCCTCGCAGCGCAGGAAGGCATAACGCTTGTACAGATTCCTGTTGAGACAGAACAACATGTTTTACATCAACATGAACTGGGAGGCTGGCATGCAAGAAAGAAGCCACTGTCTCTCCAATAGGTGGCATCAGTGAGCACACTCAAATGCACTGAGACAAAGCTTGGAAAAGCCAAGCAAAAGGGACAAAGAGACAAAGATTTATGAGAAACATCTTCAGGGATGAGCACAAATGAGTTTGTTTACTCTGAATAATCTTTGGGACATGCAATAACATTAGTACAGCTGCATTCGAGATGAGAACACAGGAATCTATCTCACCTATCAGTTGCATGAGTGTATTTGTGTGTGTATTCTATGTACTCACTTGGTTAAGGCTTGCCGGGACAGCAGCTGTTTGAGGTGCTGAGAGAGCACCTTCTTCTCCAGGGACAGACGGATCCAGGCTCTCGCTCGTCCGACATCTGTCTTTATCTCTGACATACTCTGGATATGCCTGAGTAGACACACAGTAGAGAGATCTCACAAGCTCATAAAAACAGGAACATAGGCATAAACATCCATCCTCATCACTATAATATTCAACACTCCCCTAGAAGAAACATGAATCTTTGTTTGTGGATTTTTTTCCTACATGAATTTTGGTTTCTGAGGAGTTTTGGTTAGAGACACGTGACTGACACGACAAGTTAGACGACAGCAACACACACCTCATATCCTGTATGAGAGACACACGAACAGACGGCATCGCTATGGAACAATCAGACTTCCTCCTCTCAGGAACATGAGACACTGTTAAGGAGAGATACAGCATATGATGGCTTTGTTGCAGTCAGAAATCATCTATCTATAAATACACGGAACCTCTGTCTGTCTGTGTGTGTGTGTGTGTGTGTGTGTGTGTGTGTTCCTCAAATATCTCTGCGGATCAGGATCAGACTGACCTGAGAGTTTCAACATGGCTGCTGCTTGGTTCAATGGTGTGATATTTCACATTTGTTTGGACTGCAATGATACCGTTAATAAATTATTTCATAAATGCTTTACAAATTCCACGAGCATTGTCCACCGGAGCCACTACAGTCACGTGCGCACCAGAGCCAATCACAGCACACCGTGGCCACGCGCGCACCAGAGCCAATCACTGCAGAGCCCACCGCGACCCCCCACCTTAAGAAACAAGCAGATTTATACCTGCAGCGGCGCGAGCTGGACCGGGATTTTGCCGGTGGTTCGGTCCCGTTCTGTTCTGTTCTGTGCATCTAAACTGACTGTTGTGGATTAATGAGATTAAACGAGTCCGGACCTAGTCTGTTCGGGTCTGAGGAGATCCGGAGACGCGCGGACAACAAAGTGGAAATGGAATCTGTGGATGTTCGTGTGTAGCTAGCCACTAGCAAGCAGCTAGCGGCTAGCTACACGGTCCACCTCCCGAGGCGACGGACCGGAAGCATCGGCACGTCCAAAACCGGACCAAGGGTAAATAATGTCCACCACGCTTTTTCGCGGAACATCGCCGTCACGTTTGCTTTCTTTCTGGTGCAGGAAGAAACGGTAAAAACGGGCTTTTGTCATGAAAGTGTCCAAGCAGCAAGTGTGGTTGTTGAGGAACAGGAAGTTGTGGGAGGGACCTAGGCGGATGATTGACATGCAACGACGGCCGGTGTGTGTGAGAGTTGAGAGATTTGTGACATTTAGCGTGTTTGGAGTGTGTAGTTAGTGTGTTATATAGTGTTTGGTGTAGTGTGTTTAGTGAGTAGTGGAGTCGTTTTTTTGGTTAATGAGGAGAAGCTGAATGTGGAGCAGGCAGTGCAGCTCTTCATTCAGCTGGAAGGAGCACAGGCAGACCTGAGCATTGCCTGCATTTAAATGTAAATAGTTACATATAACTTTGTAAATTTTTTAAATGTATGCACACATTTAGATAAACAACAATTTATATTTGCATTATAAGTAAAAAAAAAAAATGGATTGTTAAACATATTTGTGGTTAAAAAAATCTAACTTTTTCTACTCGGATTTCATGTTTTTTTTGTGATTTTAGGTCCATTGTGTTAATACAGTATGTCAAAATAAAAAAAATAACTGTACAGTCACACATGTGAGGTTGTGCTGAAAATAATGACACCAAGTAAATAGCTTTTAAGATGAAATATAATGGCAAAATCAAAAATAGTCAAAAACAGCCAATTATACCCTGGAATATCAGATTTCACAACAAACCTAAATATCCCTGACGTCCCACCTTCAAACACAGCCTCATTTGGCCATCCATGAAAAAGCTCCTTAACCTCCCACTTTTTTATAGGAATACACTTTTCTTACGGGCACTGCACTAGTGTGTTAGATGATGCAGGATAGAAAGCTACGTCAAATGCACACTGGACAGAATATATTGTTATTTAATCTATGAGAGTATGAAGCATCCTTATAGAGGGGTGACAATGAGAGATTCCAATACTGTATTCTATAATATATATAAATATATATATATATATATATATATATATATATATATATATATATATATATATATATATATATATATATATATATATATATATATATATATATACATATATATATATATGTGTGTGTGTGTGTGTGTGTGTGTGTGTGTGTGTGTGTGTGTGTGTGTGTGTGTATGTATGTATGTATGTATGTATGTATGTATGTATGTATGTATGTATATATATATATATATATGTATATATATATATATATATATATATATATATATGTGTGTGTGTGTGTGTGTGTGTGTGTGTGTGTGTGTGTGTGTGTGTGTGTGTGTGTTACCTGGTGACTCTGCCTGCTGCTGCTCCAGCAGCCTTTCCTCTCGGGCCTGGTAGTGCAGCAGGTGGGACCATAGGGCCGACTTCCCCTGAGAGGTTAGGGTTAGGATAAAGTGTTTAAGATAACCTAAATCACACACATAAAGGCAGCTCGCTGATTAAGGGACAGATTATACACACACATAAAGAGGATTTATCAAGATATATAACCTCTAGGCCTCAATATCCGATAAGGTCATAAGCACTTGATTAACCACTGTGCTTTTACTGACAGCAGAAGTGGGTGTGTGCCAGCAGATTGACTTCATAATAAATCTGATGCAAGTGCGCCGGTTTGTGAGAGTATGAAGCATTATTTATGTTTCCCTGTGTGTTTAAATGTTCCTCTGACTCTGTGTGTGTGTTTGTGTGTGTGTGTGTATGCCTGTGCACTGACTTGTTTGACTTGCAGCCCGTGGCTCCAGATCCTCTCCAGTAGGTCACACAGGCTGGCGATCAGAGTATTCTCCTCCAGTCCAGTAATGTTGGCCTCACCGTGACCCAGCTCCACCGCCTCCCATCCCATCTTCTCCACCAGCATACGCTTAGTCTGGACATAAACACAACATCAATATAGCTATAAGTATGACTTTAGGGGATAGTCATTAATGTGCTACTCTAAGGTACTGGGTTGGCTGATGTCATCATTTTAGAATAGAGATTTCAAACACACTTTGTACACAATAAATAATGAAACAGAACAATTAAGACAATTCATAAAGAAGTTAAAATAATAATAGTTGTAAAATGAATGTATATGACAAACAACTTAGACAAAGTTTTTATTGTTTTCATGAGAATGAAACTTCAAATCAAAATCATGACCAGAATTACCTTTGAGAGGAATATCTGTATTTTTAAACCTGGGCCCTATATTTAAATGTCTTAGTGTGTAAATTAGTCATACTTACCAAGAGGTTTGTAATCAGTCAAGTGGATCACCTCAGCATGGTTACAACTAAACGCTTGGGGGAATTCCAACCATCAAAGTTACGTCCACTATGAACTCTCACGAGAAGTGAGTCTCTACAGCTGGGCCATTTCAAAACTTATGGTAAGTATCTGTAAATCAATTACTTACAAACCAAAATGTTTGGGCCCAAGTTTAAAAAATGCTGGAATTCCCCTTTGACTTTTGTTATTTGCCTCATGAGAGTTTTTTTTACTTTTTTCATGAGAGAAAGAGGATGCTGCATCGTGCAGGAAGAGACTAATGTAACTGCTCATGTTTTATCAAAAGTCGTGAGTGATTTAAAAATCGAAAATCTGTGGATGAGACTACAAAGACTGATTTTAAGCAACAATAAGCAAACATAATGATTGAGACAACCTTACATTTCCTAAAGCAGGCTGAAATCACACCTTTTGTGAACTTCATGTAACACCCATAGCTGCCTATAAATAGTGAGTGAAATGTTCCTTATAGATAATAAAAAGGGTGAGGATGCATGGGGATGCAAAGTCTGTGCTTGATGGAACAAGGCATGTCTTCTCATGCCTTTCTTTACAGTCCGGTGTCATTGGGTCTGTGTGTGTCTCTGTGCATTCCAACACAGGAGCAAAGAGCCTTTTGAATAAACCATCTAAATATTTTTGAAACAATTAAGTTTCTGATATTCCTGTGTTTGTATCTTAGTATCTGCAGAATTCTGCGGCCAAGATACCATGCTTGCCTGCATCCTGAGCGATGATCTTTAAGCTCATGAAAACCACAGATGTTATCAGACTGAGGAAAGGTATCAATCATGATGTCAGTAAACGACTGTACTAATGAATTCAGTCCTTCCTTAGTGCTGAGAAATGCTGTGTTTGGATGTTTCACCTTCATGCGACACTCCTTTAGCAGCCCCTCCACAAACTTCCAGTTGGTCTGGGCGATGACAGCAGGCGACAGATCAGACAGTTTGGGCTGTCGAAGGTTCTTCCCCAGGTTGCGGGCCTCCTGCATGTACTTCTAAAGGTCAAACAGAAGAAACTAGTGAGTTTTGGAGAACCCACGCTACGATCAGGCCTGAACTGAACCATACCTGCTGTTTCTTTTTGATTTTGTAATGCACATAAGCTAATGGTTGAGATATTAAACCTCAGAAGCACACACGTTCTACTGCAAATTAACAGGATGTGTCAGAAAAAACATTCACTTCTATGTGGCACAGATACATTTATCTGATTTCAAACTGCAGCTGTGTCTCACTTCTGTCTGTTTCACTGTGGTTATTGTAAATCTGACAAAATATGCTGCAAGATCAAACGAAGAATGCCACCCCTGGAGTAGAAATGCTATGATGACTATGGCTTGTGATTTTTTTTTATAAAAGTGAAGATTCATGTGAGTCAACAAGAATGGACGTGACAGGGGATGTCTTTTAAGAAAGGATGTGTGTGTTGGGGGGGTGAGCAGGGTTCCCACTGAAGTCATAACTGAAGCATCACAGCTGTTTTTTTCCACATTTACCATACTGTGACTCCACTGGCCTCCCTGCAATAAAGTACTAGAATAAAGCTTCTTCTCAGGGCCCAGTCAGACCAGCATTTATAACTATAAATTGAATTGGAGGTGAACTGTCCCCTTAAGATAAGTGTAGGAGAGGGCAAATACAAGAGTTGAATTGCACAGCAAATCTCTATAAAAATGTTTGACCTTAAGAACAGTGGGAAACCTTGAATGAGTGTAAAGTGTGGAGTGGGGCTTGAGGTGGAGGGGTGGGGTCTGTGAGAGGGAGTCCACAACAGAGGCAGCTCCTTCACATACCAGGCAGGATGCTGAGGCAGATTTTTTAGGCGGTTTGTTAGGTGGAGGGGACGCATTGTCCCACTCCCAAAACGCCATGGAGTTCTGCAAGACCAGACAGCCCTCCACCTGCTGAGGAGGAGGAGGAGGAGGGAGGGTAGGACCCAACCCCCGACCGACCGGCACGGGACACACGAGCAAGCAGACAGGAAAGATGGGAACAAAAGAGAAGGCAGCGAGCAGATGAAGTCTTAAAAAGGGATGGAAAAGTAACAAACTAAAGCTCAAACAGAGAAGAACAAGAATTAAATTACAGAACAAAAACAAACAGAAATATGCTGTCAGAGACTTACAGAAAAATAAAGACATGCTTGTATACCACATAATGTTAGAGAACAGAGGAGGGGAGAGGGAAGTTCAAGGAGAAGGTTACAGGTTGGCAGTGAGGTTTTTTTTACCTCTTTCAGGTCGTTGTCGAGGCTCAGATGTTCCGTTTGTTGTATGTGACGGCCTTTCTTTTGCTGAGCTGTTGCACTCCTATGAGACCACCTGTAGTTGTGAAATTACAACTTTTATCACTTCCTTTTAAAATGGTTTAATGTCATTCACAGAAGAAGGGTGCATGATAAGGGGAAAAAAAACCACACTTTTACTGTAAATCATTGCTGAACAGATAAAACAATTTAATATGATTCATGATTAGTGGGAATGATCGTTTTTGCATCAGAAATTTATTGTCACGATGTATTTATCTTTATGATGAAGTGACATTCGTTGGGGTCTGTATCAAACCGATATGTTTGCTCACATCTGTAGAACAAGGTTTATAGGCCAGGCATCTCTGCAGCACTTGAGTATTTTATCATAAAGCTGTTTGTCACAGATTACCTTATCAAAAAAAAAAAAATGCGGGGGGACTTCCGGTGATGCGGACCGAGTAGCAGCGTTTGGTGTGAGCTCCCGCATTGTCGAGGCAAACATATCCTGATACTGATGATTAATTCAGCCGAATTTGATAAATGCACTTGCTGAAATATAGCTGATGTCACTGGACCACTTTTGGGGTAAAGCTTTTGTTAAAATGGCTTCAAAAACCGCGAGAAAGGCACAGGAGAGGAAGAACGCTGCAGCTAGCAGTGCGGAGAGGGCACAAGATGGCGGCGCAGAGACTGAGGAGACCGAAGTTTTGAGCCCAGCAATGACCAAAGCCATGGCCACATTCACGGCAAACATATCCGAGGTAATAGAGGCTAAGTTTGACTCTTTTCTGCAAAAGATTGGCGAAGTATCGAAAGAGTTGCAAGACACAACCAAACGTGTTGGGGAAGCCGAACAACGCATCTCCGAGGTGGAGGACGTGAATGTCGAGACGGAGAAACGTGTCTCGTACCTGGAAAAAGCTGTGGTCTCGCTGCAAGAGCGTCTGGATGACCAGGAGGACCGAGGCAGACGTAAAACCTCAGAGTAATCGGCCTGCCAGAATCTTCAGAGGGCTCATCTGCCGTGCAGTTCATGGAGTCGTGGCTTCCCAAAGTTTTGACGCTGACCACCAAAGACGGGAAAATAAAGCTGGAAAGGGCGCACCGGGTGTCGGGGCCAACGAGGAGGGGAACCGACCCGCGCAGACCTTATCCCCGCGCTATGATTGTAAGATTTCACCACTACGGCGATCGGGTCCGGGTGATGGAGGCGGCCAGGCGGGCGAAGGATGTCCGTTTTGAGGACAGCAGGATCTTTTTTTCCCAGGACTTTTCCAGCGGAACTCAGAGGAGACGTCGGGCTTTTGCCGAGGCCAGAGTTATGTACAAGTGTTTGTTACAGGGGTTTGGGAGACAGCGCAGCAATTTGAGTTTCTTTTGTTCTGTTTTTTTTTTTCTGGTAACAAGGTATGGAGCATGGAGAGAATTAGATTATGGATGGTATGATACATACAGACCTAAGGCAACGACCGAATCTTGTTATATTTAATTTTTTCAGGTATCATGACTAACTCTACACTTAAGGTATGTACATGGAATATTAGAGGCATACATCATCCTGTGAAAAGAAAAAAAATACTGACATATCTAAAAAAAGAAGGGGTTGATATAGCACTACTTCAGGAAACCCATCTGAAGGATACAGAGCACGAAAAACTTAAACGGGAATGGGTAGGACAGGTATTTTTTTCGTCGTTCACGTCCAATAGCAGAGGAGTTTGTATCCTTATTAACAAACGGCTTCCTTTTACGCTAGAATCCTGCACTAAGGATGATGCAGGAAGATATGTTGTAATAAAAGGATGCCTGTTTGGCGAAAATATTTCTATTTTAAATGTCTAAGCCCCACCTGGTCATCCTCCTAGTCTCATAACAAAAGCCTTTTTAGAATTAGCGGAGTTGGATTGTGCTCAGTCACTTGCTGGCGGAGACTTTAATTGCATATTAGACCCTCACATTGATAAATCTCCTGCTGAAGGAACTAACCCTACTAAACAGGCGCGAGCAACAGTGGAGGTATGTGATGAACTAGGCTATTTGGATGTATGGCGAGCGTTAAATCCAAACAACAAAGAATTCACATTCTTCTCGGGAGTGCATAAAAGTAGCTCTAGAATAGATTACTTGTTTGTCCCCAAAACAATGCTGTATTCTGTTTCATCCTGCGAGATTGGGAGCATTACGATATCGGACCATGCCCCAGTTTATTTAAATTTTTCACATGGAGAGGCCCAACAACGATCGAGTAAATGGCGGTTTAATAATCATCTGTTGGATGACCCGAATTTCATATCTTTTTTTCAGACTGAGTTTCAGATATTTTTTTCTTGTAATAACACACCTGATGTATCCCCTTCTATTTTATGGGAGACATGTAAGGCTTTTTCTCGTGGTCTGATTATGACTCATTGAGGGCTTTTTTTCCAACCTGAACCTGCCTAAGCCTAATTACCAACAAAAGAGAGTGTTGAATAGACCTATAACACTGGAAGAAGTAACTGAAGCAGTTGGTGTTTTACAATCAGGAAAAGCTCCAGGCCCTGATGGCTTTAGCTCGGACTTTTGTAAGCGCTTTAAACTGCTACTGATGAAACCTTTACTTGCCATGTTTAATCACTCCTTTGAGAAGAGAACTCTTCCCAAAACGCTTACAGAAGCGAGCATTAGCCAGATTCTTAAGAAGGACAAACCAGCTGATGTATGTTCATCCTATCGACCTATCAGCCTGCTAAATTTAGATTTCAAGATTTTATCAAAAACACTAGCCTTAAGATTAGAGAAAATCCTTCCATTTATTATTAATATTGATCAGACAGGGTTTATTACTGGAAGGAATTCATGTAATAATGTTAGAAGGTTACTCAACATTATCCAGCTGTGTCAGCAAAATAATCTTAAAGGTATGGTAGTGTCATTGGATGCAGAAAAAGCATTTGACCGAATAGAATGGGATTTCTTGTTTTTTACACTCAAGAAATTTGATTTAGGTGAAGAATTTATTAAATGGGTCAAGTTGCTTTATCATAATCCACGAGGGGCTGTTATTACGAATGGTAAATGTTCTCCAGACTTTGCTCTGGGGAGGGGCACGCGTCAAGGGTGCCCCCTATCACCTTTGTTATTTGCAATTGCAATCGAGCCACTGTCAGAAGCCATTAGAACCCACTCCACTGTTCATGGCATATCGATTAACCAAAGACAACATAAGATCTCTTTGTATGCTGATGATGTTTTATTGTTTATCAAGCAACCGGAAATTTCTATTATGTTTTTTCTTTCTGTTATAAATGAGTTTAGTAAGTTTTCGGGTAACAAAATACATTTTGGTAAGTCAGAGGCCATGCCACTGGGTCAGGTACACCACTCCCTTCCCCCTGGCTTGTCACCCTTCAGATGGGCAACAGAAGGTTTTGTTTATCTAGGTATTTTTATAACTCCTCTGCTGCAAAGTATGTTTAAAGCAAATTTTCAGCCTCTGCTTAAACGCATCCACGATGATTTAGAGAGATGGTCCTCTTTACCACTCTCGATGCTAGGAAGAATCTCTCTGATTAAGATGAATATTTTACCTCGTCTGCTCTACAAATTTCAAATGATCCCGGTCCTACTAAATAATAATACTGTCAAGACGGTGAATGGATGGTTTAGATAATTTATATGGAACTGCAAAAGACCACGACTTAAATTTGCCAAACTACAGTTGCCATTGAGTCAGGGAGGATTGGCACTTCCCAACATCAGACTGTATCAAGTGGCCTCTCAATTTCGGTATTTAGTGGATTGGGTACGGAATGACCCTGGCTCTGTTTGGCTTGATATTGAAGCATACAATTTAGGCAAACCGTTACATTTAGCTAGTCTCCCATTTATCCTGAACCGGAATAAACTAGAGGTTGATTGTAATTTCATTGTGAAATCCACATTAAAGGCTTGGGACATGATTAAGAAATGGGAAAAAAGAACTGATGCTCTGTCTCCAATTACCCCAATACAGAGAAATACAGATTTTCTTCCAGGTATGACAGATAATGGGTTCACCTTGTGGGAAAGTGCTGGTATCACAACTTTGAAAGACTTATTTGAAGGGGACAGAATGATGTCATTTGACCAGTTAAGACTGAAATACAAACTATCACACACACATTTTTTTTAGGTTCCTACAAGTCAGGGATCAGCCTTTTTTTTTTATCCGACGGCCGATAAGAGATCAATTTAAAACAGGGTTATTTTGGCTCTGATGCAGCTGAGCCTCTGTCTGCTGCCCCTACTCTTGTCTCCAGCATTGTCCCACCCACAGCACCATCTGATTGGCTGTTACCCGCTCTGCCTGTAACCAATCAGTAGTGAAAGCTGTGCATGCACAGTGCTCACACAGAGCTGAGAGGAGAAGAAGTTTAGCCACCACGTAAAACTGGATTCACAGCACGGCGCTGTTCATGGGGGCTTGGTTTCGAGGGTATGTTAAGGCAGCAGACTCTCCCGAAATTGTAATAAACATCCCAGTCCTCTACAACTCACAACTACTAGTAACATTACTGTGAGCCCGTTAACGTTACATAAGCGGCAGCTCTGCTGCACGCTGTCCCTCCAGACGAGCCTGTTAATCACTCGCTAATATCAATATGGAAAGCGTCCGTGACAGTAGAAGTCTGTGTGAGTGAGTGAGAGAGTAAAAACCTAATAAACTCAATTCAGTCCAGTTTTATTGCAGGGAAGCAGGTTGAGGTGAAGGCTGATTAGCTTTTAATTAGTGTAACGTTAGCCCACCGGTCCGCTTTCTCCTTCTCTGGCTGTAGACACTCAGCAGACTGTAGAAACTCTACAACTCGCGACTACTAACGTTACTGTGAGGCCCAATACGTTAGCGGCAGCTATCTGCTCCTATGATAAACACTGATTAATAAAGTGAAGATGCTGTAGGCTATTAAGTGTTTTTAACGGTTTAATCACTTGAAACAAGGTTGCTGATGATATTGATAGGGAAGTCGGCAGTGATAAAAGTAAGAAGTGTGAGTGTGTGTGAGAGAGAGAGAGTAGAGCACGTTGAGGGGATGGCTGTGTGTGTGTGTGTGTGTGTAAGCCACACGAGAAGCTGCAGAAAAGCAAAACGGCAAAGCATCGTCTGTCTGAGAGAAAACTGTAGGGCAATAATGGCTGTTTAACTAACAAGTTATTTTACTTTATCTTTTTCTGTGTTGATTGAGATATCCCAAGCAGCAGAAAATGACATATTGTCATGTAGTGTGTCCTGAAGCTGTCTTTGGCAGTTTCTTGTAGAGAGGAGCAGGATATTGCTGTTCAAGACTGAAGACATACTGCAACTGCATCATAAAGCCTACATGAACTGCATGGTGTTCAGGGATGAATCGTCTCTTTTGCTATTGTACTATTTTGTCAGCTATAGTTACATTCATTGTTAGTAATGTAGCAGCCTAGTTTTGAATGACATGTCCTTGCTATCACATGTTGTTAAAATATAACATTTACATAATAAAATCAACTAAAGGCTTCCCAAATGCTGTAGTAAATTAAGCATGATGAGTTGAGCATATGTCAGCATGTGGCCCCACTTTGAACTCTCTCTCTTTTTTTCAAACACTTATTGCAGATGGATAGACTTAAGTCTATGTGTAAAAACACTCAAAGTTAAGTGTTGGAGTTTGTATTATTCAAAATTTTGATGTCAATATTTTCCCTTTTACTGCAAATGAATATCGGCTACAAATATCGGTTATCGGCCTCCTTGACTACTAATAATCGGTATTGGCATCGGCCCTGAAAAAACCATATCGGTCTATCTCTAATAGTAAGACGGTGCTATGAGGCCTTTTATAAGTCCATTAAGGCTAATATTACAATTATGCAAACATGGGCTCAGGACCTTGGGGTGATAATAGACACAACTATGGATGCAGATATATGGGAGCATGCTAACAATATATCCATATGTAATAGAGCAAAGGAATCACAATTTAAACTACTACATCGCCTTCAGATATCGCCTGAACTCAGACATAAGATGGACCCAAAGAAATCAGCTCTGTGCAAGGTTTCCTCTACATGTAATTGATTGTGGCGCACCGCCACAGCAAAATAAAAGCCGCCACACCTTCAGAATAATGTTTTGGTTTTTTTAAACCTTGTTTTTATGTTGTTTTATGTTTATATTAATGTAAATTATTGTATGAAATGTGATTTTGGCACAAAACATGGTGTTTTTCGTGAAATGTGACGCTACGCTGCAAATAGCCTACCCTTATTTTGAAAAACCAACACCGGAGTCACCACCTGCCTGTCTAGCTGCGGCGCGCTAAAGACGAAGAGAGTAGAGACAACAGTCCGACGTGGAGGGAGAGAGAAGGGTGAAAGAAAGGTACCTAAGCTAGGTTATATATTTTTATAGGCCTATATATACAGTTTTGTTCAAACCAGTGAAAACGACCCTAATGTATAGATGGATTAGGCTACAGAAAAAATCCTGATAAATGTGTTACTGATTGGTTAATACAGGATACGCATTATTTCTATCATTATTTCAGAGAGATTGTTTTTTTTATTTTATTTTTGTACCATTGACACTTAAAGCATGTCGAGTCTTTGGTTATACAGTAGAGAGAGATATTATTTTGTTGTAGATTAATTTTTAACTGTAAAACTTAATTTTCTATTGATAGAGGAAACCTGTTACGTTTCAGATACACCTTTTGAACAGCACGACATAACGTTAGCTTAGGTAATGCCCAGGTAATTTTCTGCCATGACTCTTTTCTGGTTACATTTTCAGATGAGTATATTAAATTATTTTCAAAAGAAGAGAAAGGTTCCAGAGGAAGAGAGTCAGGTAACCTTACATAAAGGAGAGGCTCAATGTTCTTGACTTATTGTCGTGATGTTATTCCCTCAAGTCATTAGAAATGATAATGATGTGTACCATGATAAGTGTAATATTTAAATATTCCTAACATTACCTGCGTGGTATTGGTGATGTGAACGAATTTAACACTTCCCAATATTATATTAGATAAGAGCACAGGCAGAAGTAGTGCAGGAGGTGAGTGGAGGAGAGAAAAGAGGAGAGGCAGAGAAGGAGGTTGAGGTATTCAGTATATACTAGTTTAGTTATTTAACTTATATCTTTAATTTGTTGTTGTTGTGTTTGTTGTTTTGGCCAAGTGATACTGCAAGATCCTATTTGCAATTATTATTTTCAAGTCATGTACCGGATCCCTATAGTAAATAATGTATTTAGAAAAACATTCAGTTTGAAATAGTCATAATTTCACATTTCAAAATTCATGTTGCCGTCGTCGTCGTCACCACCCCTCTTCCACTCGGGCAGACCTCCCCCACGGTTTAAAAAAATCCTGGAGGAAACCCTGCTGTGTATGAAATGTAATAAGGAAGTTGGTAGCTTTATACATACTGTTTGGACCTGTGTGCATATTCAGGATTTCTGGGTAGAAGTAGCTTTGAAATTAGATTTGGTTTTTAATAAGGACATGGACCTGAACCCAGTGTATTTGTTGTTGGGATTACCACACCCACAAATAAAAGGATCTCATTGTCAGAAACTGTGGAATGTTTTAACATATGCTGCACGTAAAACTATATTGTTGAAATGGATTTCAAATAAGCCACCTACAGTTTTAGATTGGCATGAAGTAATATTTGACCTTCTACCCATGGAATATCTGACATACTGGTCCAGAAGGAAAATTGGTTTATTCTATCATATATGGACCCCATTTCTCGACTATGTAGGACCTAGAATATCTAACATATTTTGGAAGGCTCTTCACAGACCAAGGAATAACAGTTGAATACTACAGGAGAGGTTTTGCTGTCTGTTTTACTGTTTTTACTGGTTATTTTATTTTTTATATTATTTCTTAATTATTGTAATGTACACTTATTTTTATTTTTCCAGTTTATATTATTAATTTTTGTCATCACTATTGCCATATGATATTCTACCATGCTTGTTACTGACTGCTGTGCTTAATGTTCAACTTTGGAGGGGGGCGGGGGGAGGGGGTTCTCTCGAAGGGGGGGTTAAATGTAAAAAAATGTGCTGCATATGTGAATAAGAGGTGGATCATAATTAATAATAAAGAAATGCTAAAAAAAAAAAAAAAAAAAAATGCAGCTTCTGTGGTTTGGATATATGATTAATTGTGCGGCCCTCACAGACGGTCTTCCTCTGAATTTCTCCTCTATAAACAAAAGAATGTTATCAATCACATGCCTGTGTTAAAGCTGTAGTCTGTAACTTTTTTTTTTTTGCTAAAATTGTCTTTATGGTCTGTCATTAGGTCAGCTATGTAAAAATCCACCGTCTGTGGCTCCACCCAGTGGCTGTAATTTGGTCTGCAAAAATCCACCACTCCCGGATTCACATAACCAATCAGAACCAAGGGGATTGTCTGAGAAGTGTCGATCATTCTCGTGCATACACTGCTGGCAGCCCCCGTCGCCGCACAGTGCCCCTCCCCGCACTGGCACAGTGTCTGCCCTCACCTGGTCAGATACGTTCAAGCTCAAACTCAAACTGTAGACAATGGCGGAGAACAGACAACAAAAACAGAGCCTAAGAATGTCCCACCATTGCCCTTGTCGAAGAGAAGAAATGTGTAGTGTAAAAAGAAAGAATTGGACCAAGCCAGAGAGAAAACAAGGATAAATATTGGAGCGTCACTTTCAGAGGTGGAAGGAGCTGCAGGATTTGTAAGGACTCAAGAGCGACGCAGAGTTAGCAGCTTTTCTGCTGGACAGGTAAGGACCTCTGCTTGACATATGTTTATTTCTGTGTTTTAACCACAATGCTATGGTGGCGGTGGTTACAGTAATACTCACAATAGCGCATATCGCTGTACGATGTTGCAGTCAAGCAACTTAGCTTGCTGCTAAATCTAGCTTGTTAGCCTGATGCTAACTCCGGTGTTTAGCTTTGTCTTTATGGCTACTGGTTAGAAAAAGTGTCTTTCAAGCGACCAGGCAGTTATAATAACGTTAGTTTGTGTTCTGTACGCTCTGAAGTGGTTGAATTGGTTTAGAGAAATAATGTTACTCATGCTTTAGAGAGGCAGCATGGCGTTGCACCAGGTAATAATTATGTGGTAACTCCATCTACTGCGATGTGTGGAATATTGTTTGTTAGGTATAATCCAGGTGTTATCCAGGCAAGAAAAGAGAAAGTGGCTCGCTACATGCAACAGGTGAAATCACCTTTGTCAGGTTGAGAATAGGGACTTCTGGTCTTTATCCACAGTGACAAATTGCTCAGATCAGAGGTGCCCTGATGGCCTTAGGGTTGAAGGGTCCTCACCTCCTGTCATTTCTCTACTGCTGGCTGTCCAATAAAGGCTCAAACTAACAAAGTGTTACCTTAAATTGATAGTTCGGGTTTTTTGAAGTGGGGTCATATAAAGTACACATCTATAGTCGGTCTTTTCTCTACCGTTAGCTCAGCTTTGTATTGCAGTGGACGGAGTCCAGATGCAAAGCGAATTTTAACCACCTAAAACAAGGCCCACCTAAAAAAATATCCGTTCAAGTGTACGTTGTATAGAGAAAATTCACACCGCTTTACATCGCAGTCAGATCACCCCCTTCTTTTGGCACTACACGTTCACTGCAGTACAAAGCTGAGCGTCTGGGCTGGAGAGGCTTTCTGCTCCTCCAAACTCAGGCTGCGCTGATCTGCAATTACCATGGGGAACAGACCGACTATAGATATGTACTTTATATGACCCCACTCCAAAAAACCCAAACTATCCCTTTAAAGGTTAAAACTATTCCTTCATTTTACTTTCTTAATGTTTTTCCTTCCCTTTTGCAAACAGACAGACGGATTGATATATACAGAATTTATCCCAAGTGAAAGTGAAAATGCAGCACAACACATAAGAATTAAAAACACAAGTCAGTACAAAATACAGGATACCAAATAAGGTTAAGTAAGGTCTAAGACACATAGTCAAACAGTGAAGAGTATATCTGACAGAGCACCGAAACCGATACAGAAATCAAAATTTGGTTCTTTAGCTGACACATGAAGCACATATCAGAGAAGCTGTAGAAAAATCAGCCCAGCGAGTCGATAAAGTGCTGACTTCACTTGTTGGTTTCATGTGTGGAGGTTGACTCACTTGTTGTTGATGGGCCCTGTGTTAAGCACGTCAGCCTGCAGCTTGGGGAAGAATCCCTGCTCGTATTTGCCCTGACCGATCTTCATGTCCAGCAGGTGTGGGTGGATGGCGGTGTGGTCAATCTTCATCAGCCGCTGCTCAATGGCCTGAGCTGTCGGGAGGACAGAGTCTATTTAGATAGCACTGCAGATTTTCTTCTGTATGCATACTAACAGGGTCTGCACAGGGACATGCTGCCACCTAGAAGCCAAGGGGTTCTGAATCTGCCATTGAGACAACCAGCTCACATCATCAGAGGCATTGAGGCTGCAGCTCTCGGTCCAGGACCCACATGACACACTATTCACTGTCTTTTCAGTTATTCACGCTACAAGTCCCATTGCTACCTTATCTGATTGGCCACCACAACTTAACATCGGGCAGCCTTTCTCTAAAAGTTGAGTCAGCTTCACCTTTACCGCCCGCAGCCTGCTGCATTTTTTTTTTCCTTTAGAGCCTCCTGCAGAAAACCTGCCTTTGTAACACACCCCTGGATTTGATCAGAATGCACTCTTTTCAAACAGCACATGTTCCACTTGAACATGGAATCTCGTTAGCTGTGAGAAAACTTGGAGTGGGAATGATTCTGTGGATAACACTTGTACTTATACCTGGTCAGGGGTCATCTGAGGTCACACATGAATTTGATGATAGATACAGTATACTCGACCTACATGTGTGCGAGATTGAAAGATATTGAGTGATAAGCACTGCCTCTAGCAGTCATCCATGTTCATGGCACTGTGGTTACATCCATAAACTTATACCAAAGTAAGCCGCAGCCTCACAGATCCCTTGTTGGCCTCCAACAGTCTGAGTCAGTCCTGTGCACGCACCTCCTGCCTCAAACTAAAGGCTTTATAAAAGGAAAGCCAAGCAGCACTAATTGAGAAAATAAGAAAAAAAGTCTAACCAAAAACTATTGCAGTAAAACGGTATCAGAGTGTGCGCTTGTGGTAATGCAGAATACATTAGTATTCATCAGAATACAGTGCCATCCTGTTTGACCTCTCTTAATGGACAATCAGTATGCAGCATCAGCTCCTTTCCTGCTGCCAATTCAAAACACTACTTCTCTGGTGTAGATGAGCGTCTCCAACCACTTCTGCTCCAATTTTAATGACATTTTCTGTGAGGTACAGCACACTCCAACATGCTCTAGCACTCACACTTCTCCATGCTGAGCTTACCAGACTCTTTGAGGTTGGAGCACCTCTGGTAGATGGAAGATCGAAGGCTGGGAGCGCGTTGTACGTTGTAAAGGCGGGCCTTGTCGATGCGTGTATCAAAGACACGGAGCAGCGGCTCCTTCTCTTCCCACTGGGACATGATCTTGTTGTCGATGAAGGTGGCAAACATCTGCGTCTCAATGAAATGGGAGAGGAAGGGAAGGTAAGGCTCCGGCTGGTCGGACAGGAACGATGCCTGGAGCAAACATGATCACAGAGATCAAGAGAATGGAGAAGAGAAATTTATGGAATGTTAGTTTTCTAATGTTAGCTGGTTGCAGCCTGTTTAGATTAATTAAAAGCAGCATATGAAATCACCTGATTCAATCACTTTGATCACCTGTGTCCTTTTAATGCAAACACAACATTTTCTGCTGCTTCACTGCAAATTTCTTTCAGAGAAAAGAAATCCATATTTCCACTGAACTGCTGGAAAACATTTGCTGGGAAGGAGATATGTTATATGTGTATATGTAAGGAAAGATTGATATTTGTATAAACAGTACATAAACACATTTAACACATGGCAAAGGGTAAAAAAAACTTAAACAAGTCCCCATCTATTCCAGTGGTTTAGGAGAATGCTGCACACACTAAACGCTGCTCTGCTGTTAAGCTCCTGAAATGTTTTGTGAACTATGAAACTGCTTTCATTTGTAGACAAAGTAGCCATTTAAGATGGACACACATAGATAACTTAATTTAGAAAGAACTCTGTGCTTGATTTAGTCACCTTGTCGAAGTTGTGCATCTGCTCCCTGTTCGTGAGCCAGGACTCCAAGTCCGGGGCGCTCTGGATGACAAAGGCTTCATAGTCGGCAAACATGGTGGTGAAGCGGCTGGCAAACACCTCTCTCAGCTGGATGTTCAGCTTGGCATTCTTTAACTCATCCTTTTCAGCTCCTGTCAGACCTCCTTGGCACTCAGCGCTTTGAGCTTTGACTTTGCCCCTTAGAGTTTCCATGCGGGCCACTGTCACACCGGTGCGCTTGGTCAGCGCATGTAGTCTTTCCAGGGTGACATTTTCCTGTAGTAGCTCCAGCACAGCAAGCTCCTCTCCTGCCAAGTTGCCGTTACGCCCATCGTCTTCTAGCTGACGGAGAGCAACTGTCTTACGCTCCCTACCAGGGGTGGAGGGGGTGCTGCCAGGATTGCTGCCGGGACAGGCGCGGGTCCGTGGTGGAGCCCCTGTGTTGGGAGAAATGCCAAAGCGAAGCAGCACCTCGCTGAGTTCCTGGATGAACTCAGTCTTGTTGGGAAGGTGGGGAAAGTCCTCAGGAAGCTCAATGTAGTGGTTGTCAATGTCCACAAAACAAAGGTTGGCCTAAGAGAGGGACACGTGTTCATATTAGAACAATATTGCTTAGGAGCTTCTTTACTTTAACTGAATTCACATGCAGGTCTAGTACTACAAAAACAACATAAAATCTCTACATCAAAGACAGAAGATAACAGTTTC